>NC_045751.1:1752790-1764613 GCF_008692095.1 Etheostoma spectabile
CTCCCGGGGGACCCGGTCATACGCCTTCTCCAGATCCACAAAACAAATGTAGACTGGTGGAGCATACTCCCAGGCCCCCTCCAAGATCCTTGCGAGAGTAAAGATCTGATCCGTTGTTCCACGTACAGGACGGTAATCCGCATTGTTCCTCTCAATCTGAGGTTCGACTATCGGCCGAACCCTCCTTTCCAGCCCTGGAGTAGACTTTTACCAGGGAGGCTGAAAGTGTATACCCCTGTAATTGGCACCACCGTCTGGTCTCTCTTTTTGAAGATCACCCCCGGTCTGCCTCTCCTTAGGCACCGTCCCAGACTTCCACCCAATGTTGAAGAGGCGTGTCAACCAAGAATCCCCTCCACACCCAGAGCTTTCAGCATTTCTGGAGCGGATCTCATCAATCCCTGGGGCTTTGCCACTGTGGAGTTGTTTGACTACCTCAGCGACCTCCACCAGGGAAATTGACGACAATCCCCCATCACCTACCACAGAGGGCGTGTCAGCTGATTTAGAGTTCCTCAAAGTGCTCCTTCCAACGCTCTATTACCTCTCCAGTTGAGGTCAACACGTCCCATCCTTACTGTATACAGCTTGGAGGATTCCTCGCTTCCCCCTTTCGAGGTGGCAACGGTTTTCCAGAAGCACTTGGTGCCGACCGAAAGTCCTTCTCCATTGCTTCTCCTGGCTGCTTTGCCTCTGTCACGGCAGAGGCTGCAGCCCTTCGGCCCGTCGTACCCTGCCAACTGCCTCCGGGTACTCTGGATAACATACCCGGAAAGACTCCTTTTTCATCGGACGCTCCCTGACCACCGGTGTCCACCAGGGTGTTTGTGGGTTACCGCCCCTTGAGGCACCTAAGACCCTAAAACCACAGCTCGCCACCGCAGCTTTAGCATGAAACTTTTGAACATTTGTCCACTCGGTTCAATGCCCCCAGCCTCCACAGGATCCCAAAAGCTCCGCCGGAAGTGCGCGTTGAGTGAGGGGCCTCCTCCAGACGTTCCCAGTTTACCCGCACTACCCATTTGGGGCTTACCATGTCTGTCCAAGGTCTTCTCCCCCACCCCTGACCCACTCACCACCAGATGGTGATCAGTTGACAGCTCTGCCCCTCTCTTCACCCGAGTGTCCAAAACATACGGCCTCAGATCAGATGAAACGATTAAAAATCGATACATTGACCTTGGCTAGGATGCTCTGGTAGCACGTACACTTATGAGCATCCCTATGTTTGAACATGGTGTTTGTGATGGACAACCATGACTAGCACAGATCCAAAACAGACAAGCCCTCTTAGTCAGAGCTGCCGTCATCGACACGAACCTCCAGGGTTCCAGCTGAACAAAAGTGTGGCTTTGAAATTCCAGATACAAAAATGATGCCAGGAGGCCGGTGGGGAGGAAGGTCGTCAGCTAACACAGAGGTCATGAGTACTGGCAACTCGGTTGGGACAATACAACAAATCTAGACAATTAGTGTTATCCCGCCTCCTGGTGACCCAGGAGAATGAGGAGGGGGAAAGAAGCCGAGCGTGAGATCCAATGGGTCGGACTGGAGGTTCCCGGGACTACAGAGGTAAAAGGTCTCCACGAAACGAGTGATACTCGAACTGGAGTGCATCAACACAACGTCAGGTTGGTTCTTCGCGGCGGGGACGGTGGAATTTATCCCAGGGCTCCAAAACGCCGGTCGCGGGCTGGGACGTATCACACACACCGTAGCGGACCACACCATGGCTACCGGAGTGGACAGAGTCCAACCCTATCCAGGAGTACGGTTCCAGAACCAGACTGTGCGTAGAGGTAAGCCCCACCAATCTAACTGGCAGCTCCACCTCCCGCACAGTTCCGGCTCCTTCCCCCACAGAGAGGTGACATTCCACGTCCCCAGAGCCAGCCTCTGCCGCCGGGTCTGGTCCATTGAAGCCCATGACCTTCGCTGCCACCATGTGACAGCGCACCGACCCCTTGGATCCCCACAGGTAGTGGGCCCATGGGCGAGGGAGAAGTGCCACGTTGCTTCTTCGGCTGTGCCACCGGGCTCCGTGGCAAATCCGGCCACCAGGCGCTCGCTCACGAGCCCACCGTCTGGGCCTGGCTCCAGACGGGGGGCCGGCGGTGTCCCCTATCCCTTCTTGTTCTTCCATTAGGTTTTTGAACCATTCTTGTCTGGCCCTCCCCTGAGACCTCTTTGCCATGGGACCCTACCAGGAGCACAAAGCTCAGACAACACGCCCTCAGGTTCATTGGGACCACAAACCTCTCCTCCACAATAAGGTGATGGTTCCCGGATATATATATAATATATATTATATATATAATATATATATATATATATATATATATAATATATATTTCATACCTAACATATGAATATATTACTGTATATAATTCATTGATTTACAAATAACTAATGTTTAGGTTTGGTTAAGTTGCATTCTATCACCCTTGGTTTGCAGAAGCTGGACATACAAACTAGTTCTCTATAACTTTCACAATTGTATTACATTTATCATTAACATAACATTCATCCTTACTTGTAGCCAACTATTTTATCAATTTCTACAACCTTAAGCTACAGTATCTGTTTTAATTTCTCTGCTGGAGTGCTAATTAGTGATTAAATTCTTTTAGAATTTCTCCACATTCTTAATCAACTGGCAGAAGCACCTGTGGTACATGAACTCCAGATTTGAAATTAGTTAAATGGATCCTCCAGTTCTGTAACAACACTGGCAGGAAGATAGATAGCTAGAGGAGGTCAAAGTGAGCAGTAGTGGCAGCACTCTAAATTTAGTCAGCCCTCCGCTTGTGAACTAAATACCAATGACAACAGCAATCGGACACCTACCCACTCATTCGGTCACTCAGTCAGCTGGGTCGGATACAGCCCCCTCTGCCCAACCCTCCCCACAACAAGCCCCAGTACAGGGGAACGCAAGCAACCACACGGGTTGCACACTAAGTCTGAACCTCTCGCCCCTCTCACCTTTCTGACTTCCACCTGAGCAGACAGCAGCAACTTGAGACTCCGCCTTGAGGGTCCTCAGGACAGGTAAGCCATCACTCGGCCTCTCACAGTGTGCGTCTCGTTCAATTGTGTACACTTCCACTTGAATCAGGATTCTCACCATACCTGCAGTTTTCTTCTTTGATTTCCAGTCAATCCACCCAGCTCTCCTGTTCTATTTTGTTAAATAATTTTATATACATATTTATTTTTTATATATGTTTTGACAAAACACAACTTCTTTGTTCCTCCTTCTTATTGCTTGGCATTTTTATGGAGGTTCGGAGGCTGATTTTATGAAGCTAAAAGTAAACTTTGCAAACTTGCCTTTTAATCTACTTAGCCAAAAGTTGTCATTGCATGCGAATATACTTTAGCGATTGAAGACTCCTTTGTTCCATCAAGAAACTTTGTGAACAGCATTTTGATTGGAATGAAACAGACAGTATGTGTTGTGTTCCTGACACCTGGTCTAAACTTTCCGCTTTGTTATTTCCTTCATGTCTCACATGTTTCCAGTGACAAGCACCATGGTCTCTATCTTGTGTTTCTTTCAGCCCACTTGGGTAATTCAAACATATTGATTCCAGGCCCCTGACCAGCTGGTTGCCATGTCTGAAGAGCGTGTGCTGGCGTTTAAAAGCCAAGGTTTTAAAGGAATGTGCTAACTTTGCCCTTTTCACTGCCTCAACATTCTATTTGCTTCGGTGGGTCTTTGTGCGTGGTGTGGATGACTTGTTGGCTAATCGATGGTCAACATGCAGCCGTGTTGTCGCTTGCTTTGTCTCCCGTTTACCATGGAACAGGAGGTACTGATGTGTTTTGTTCCCTGTGACTTTTTTGCCTCACCCCCGACTCTCCAGGGTAGCCATGCACAGTTCTCACCATGACGACCAGGAGAGGAAAATGCAGGCGGCACAATCTGCAGGGAGGTTAAGCCCAGAATGTAGCTATCATCTCCTCTTCTTCCTTTTTTCTAGTCCCTCTGACCCCTCAGTTTCTTTTGCTTTCTCTAGTTGATCCTTTCTTTGCTACTGTTTATCTAACCTTCTCTTCTTATCCTCACATCCTGCTCCTTCCACCCTCTACGTTCCCTTTTTTATCACCAATGACTTAGACATGGATTAACACCATACTGAAAGTACACATTAATTCTCAGACATATTAACTTTACTGTAAAGACTGCTCACCCTGCCAGACACAGACATGCTCACTTTATAGAGGATACGACGCCCACCATTGCAAGCTAGTTGCCACCCTTCCTCTATGACCCCTGACTATAAATAAGCAAATGATACTTTTATGGGCCAAAGTAACTAATCCTTTGTCGTTGTCCTTTGAACACGCTATTTCAGGGCGAGGACAACTGTGTGATGGGTTCTGAGGGCTACTAGACAGCTGTAAGATATTCTGGCAATGTGCCTACCGCTTGCATATAGGCCTATGACATCTCCGTGATCAGCAGCGTAGCTAGCATGTGGCGCTAACCAAAAACAAGACTAGACATGAGTGGAGTACAAGGGGACATAATGCTCCATTCATCATATCGGCAGGAGTACCACAGTCAGCAATCCAGGGTTTTTTTGCAGCAGTTTTTTTCATTGAGGTTTGATAGGTGGGAGTATAGGAAATGAAAAAGAATTTATATTGTAGACATCAGATCAATTTACAAGTATTGTATGCACAATGCTTTGTCTTTTATTGTCCTTTGTGTCCAGATACAGAGAATGTCTTGGAAGAAAGTCAATGCGCCTAAGGACATCATGCTGGAGGAGCTGTCCTTACCTCAAACCGGGCTCTCGTCTCTTCAAAATGCGCCAGAGACGCTCAGAAAAATACACTTTGAGAGCATCCGAATGAAAACCCAGAAGCTCATGTAAGCGAAACTGTGACGCAATAACAACTGTGAATGAAAATACAAAAACACATATGCACAAGAAGAAAAATCATTGAATTATGTCTCAATTGTTGACAGGAGTAGTTAAACTTTGGGAAAACATAGAACCCTTTGTTGCCAAGAGTTACATGAGAAGATCAATACCAAAACAAGTATGTGCAATTACTATGGCGCTCTGAAGGTGGTTAGCTTAGTTTAGCATAAAGACTGGATGCAGGGAAACCGCTTCATGGCTCTGTCAATTCTAGCAACAAGGCCAATAATTAGGCCAATAATTTGTAATAATTTAATATTTAAAAAATATTTAAATACACTAAACGTCACAGTAGATTGATTTGGATTATCAAACACTTATTAAAACAACTTTGATAAAGTAGTTATGGTACACGTCACATTGTCAGAGCGTGTTTTCTTGTCTGTCATGTTTTTCTCTCCATCACTCAAAAAACATTTGCACAATACTTTTCACCCTGACAAAGTATATGTGGAAAAGATGAAGCACTTAACGTGGTTTATTTGACTTGTGGTCTCCAGACATGGAGTGGCACAGAATAGTAGTTATAAAGTCTTCAGCGGTCATAAGGAGCTTTATATGTCCTTTGTGTATGGATGGGCAGTGTGCCAGTCTTCTGTTCCTTTTTCCCTCTCCATCAGTCCTTATCTTATCCTGACCTGGTCAGAAGTAAACAATGTAAGTATCAAAACTCTCATTAAATTGAATTAAGAGAAAGTAAGTTTCTCGTGTTATCTAATTACTTAGCTAGTTAAATCCTCTTTCATTGTTTTTGTTGGGTGCTTTGTGTACTTTTCATTGCCCCCCTGAAGTCCACAGATAAAATAATTATTATTCTCCAGGGAAGTTTTTTTTCTCCTCATCTTGAAGTGGAGAGAACTCGCAGATCTCTGGTTTGTTTATTGCTCGGGGGCAAGAGGGATTTTATTTCAAGTTGTCAACATTTCCTAAGAAAGTCCCGGAGTAAATCATCATACATATCTTTCAGAGGGATGACAGCTGGATGCTGGGTACATTTGGTCCTAGCCACACAAAACAGTGTTTCTAATGTTAGGAAAAGTACTCGCAATAAGTTTCTCTGCTTCTTCTGTTGTTGGAAGATCGAGGTTGTAACTGCTTTGAGTCACATGAAAAAAAAAAAGTGTAGCCTGGTAATCCAGACCCATCCAAAAGATTTTGGAGGTCTGGCATCGAGTAATGAAGTCGCCTATTTTAAGGGGGGCACCAAGCGTGCATTTTAAAATCTCACTGCACGCAATTGGAACACTACACCAATCACAACACCACACTGGGTGACGTATCCAGAGTCCCATGTGCTTAGCTACCAGCGGAGCTAACTGGTAGATTATACTGTTTTGTACCTTGTAGCTCGCCTCTGGCCCGCCCTACATCAGATACACAGATTGATTGGCGCAGCTCGCCACTGGCCCGCCTATATCAGATACCAGATATGATTGGCGCGCTCGCCACTGGCCCCGCCTATATCAGATACACAGATGTGATTGGTGCAGCTCGCCTCTGGCCTGCCATATCAGATCATTCAGCTCGGCAATAAGGGCATAGTTAATGAGCAGTGTGTACAGTAAATCAGTAAAAATTTAACACACAGATATAGCTATAATAATAATTATTGTATATTGATTATTATATTGATATATGATATATTTTTGAGAAAAAAGATCACCCACACGTTTAACTTAATACAACAACTGTTTTGAAGCTCTACAATAACAACAAATAAGTAAAGGCATGTTTTGTGTAGATTTCCAACTTGGCAACTCCATCTACTAAGGAAGGGGTCAACAGCTCCAGAAAGCTGGAGATTACTTTGTAGCTACTGTTCCAGGTTAAAAGTGAAATCTGAATTCCAACAGATGCAAATTTGTATTTACACTTTTCTTTCAAAGCTTAACTCACCTCTTAGATCTTTCTTTCAGAACACAATGGTTTCTCAAACTGAGAATGGGAGTGCCACGGACAGCCGCAACGGCGAGAACAATGTGGATGTCGACACAATTGCCTACTGTGCCATCTGACAGAAGCATGGTGCCAAATCCGACAGATTGCCCCGGTATGTAACAATACAACCAAGAGTTAGACCAAAGCCATTGCAGCAGTGATGTACTGTAGACTGAGGTTGGATCGACTAACCAGTTGACCTGTGACCAGTGATCTACTTAGTCCTGTTTCTGCGAACAATACACTGCTTTCCATCTATTACATCATCACTGACAAAGCCCGTCCTGAGCTGAGTACTTTATCTATGATTGTCACTGTCATATGTTGTAAAGGTTTGGCTTCATTAACATGGTTGGTAGAATTGTGCCATACTGACTTCCCTTTGGTTTAGTTTTCTTTTTTTTAACAACTGAATGTAGTACAGCTCACGCGGATGTGTAGTGCTCCTGGTGGATGTATGGAGTTTTGTAAGGATTCAGCTGTTTTGTATTGTATGTACTCAGGCAGGCTCTGATTGTAAAGGAAAGCATTTTCTTTTGCCTGGAATCTCTCTGGCCTCAGGCAGAATATTGCTTACATGTTGTTCATTCTTCCTCCTGTCTCTGCCTGTCTCTTTTCTCTGTCTTTCTATCGTCATCCCACTCCCTTTTCATACTGATCTACTTCTCTCACATCCCGTATTTCCTCGCTGCCCCCCCCCCTTCTCGTTACAATCAGCTTTGACCATCTTTTTTAAGAACAAAATGTTGATTTTTACCCACGGAAGTGTTTCTGTTGCTCTTGTGCCACTGATACCATCAAGTTTGCACTCACATCCTCCCTCGTGTCTAAATTCCTCCAGTTGACACAAAACCAATACTGATTTAGGGATGAGTACCTCAGCACAGGGGTGGGGTTTTATTTCTGGAGCTGGACCAGACACCAACCTTCAGGTCTCAATGAAGTCCACTCCAGCTGTAGCAGAAATCAGGCCAGAGTGCAATAGGTATCAAATGGTTAAGACTCTTGAAATAGCACACTCACTCGCCAATGTTCCATGCCCTGTAATGCAAAATGTCTTACCAGGCTATAGTCATACACGGTGAACTTTAGATTATAAAAGAGCTTAAATAAGACAAGAATTGAAATTATATTGAAGATTTTGAAGTATTAGCTAGAAATTGGTAACACAATAAATGATAATTTACCGTAGGAAAGATAGCTTTTTAAACCTTCTAAAAATCTACTCTTATGTCCACTTGAATTGTTGTGGCCAAAGCATATATAAAATCAAATGTGTTTTTGATTATAGGACCATTTTTCAAAATGATGCCAATTTGAATGTTTTGGAAAGTCTTCTTTCTGACCTTTCAATGCTTTTGCATCTCCACACGAGTGCATAGAGTTGGGTGTGGACAGTCCTTTCCCACAAAAAATATCAACTCAGCACAATGCTCAACCCGAGAAAAACTTCCCATGGCCTCGAGAAATCTTTTACACATGTTTTGTTAATAGATTCTCCCCGAAATCTGTAAACCTCTCCTCAGGTCTGTTTGGTCTCATCCTGCTTCCTCCTCAGGGCAAAAATAAACTCAGGAAGGGGGATGTTCAATGTGAGCGGTTAGGACGTGACATGACGCCCTGTGTTATGTAATGCCTGAGCTTGCAAGCCCCCTGAGTGAAGGGCTGGGTTTGAAGGATAGTGCTTTGGATAGGCCTCTCCCATCACACCACATAGACTAGGCGGGGAGGCATACATGCACAAACACACAACACACACACACACACTACACATACACAGACACACACACACAACACAACAACCACACACCACACTCAGAAGCTGCCCCTTGATTTGTTTTGCTGAACTTTAACAAGGATTAATGGCTGAAAGAAACCCAACTTTTGCAGGTATTGCAATGTGGGCACCAAGCAGAAATTAGGAAGTTAACATATTTATAACAAATATGTGTATATATATACATATATATATTATATATATATTCTATAATATATATATATATATATATACCATGTTCGCACTTTAGTACATAGTGAATATGTCTCATACTATAATGTGTATATTTATTCCCTTCATTACTACCATGTGCGTCGAAATGCCCAACACTGACTGCAGAATTGAGTTAATTTAAAATACAATAGATAATAGATGTAAAACGAATGGAAAAACCTATGGAAAGCCCTATTTTATCATCACTGTCTTGTTGTACAACCACCCAGGGTACGGAGTCCTTTGAAAGACATCCCTCCAGAGATTTCAACCGTAACGCTGTACCAAAGTCCTACCACTCACCCTGGGAGCAGGCCATCGCCACTGACCCAGCCTTGGCTGACACGCTCTCACCCATGTGCCCGTGCCAAGCCCCAACCTGACCCACCAGGGTACAAAAGTTTCAACAGGTAACAACCTTACAGGTTTAATAAATGCCTATAACATGCCCACTATAAAGAAGTATAAACATGCAAACTGGACTATGAACATTTGTTATGTAAAGTAAGCTTGTTATCTTTCGGTAAACAGCAGTCACTGTGGCCATTGTGGAGGATGGTAAATGTTAGACAATGATATACAGTAGCACAAGTAGGAAGACTCTAAAGCCTTAAACTGACTCAGTAATGTTGATTTATACGCAACCATATGTACTGGTCATACCACACCTTGTAAGGCTGTAGCAGCAAAACCTCTGCGTGTATCGATTGAGCAAGGGTGTGTTTTATTCTATAAATTCAACTGAGATATTTTGTTATCAAAACTAACATAGGCTAGCTTTAATTCATCATGGACACAAATGCTGACTGAGTGAGTCCTGTCCATTACCTCACAATGTACAAAAGTCTGCTTCTCACATCTAATCCGCTATCTCTGGTCAAAGTCTTTCCTTGGCTTTAATTAGTTGCATCACTTCAAATGTCACTGCTGTCCTCTCATTAACACATGACGAATACTGTTAAAACACTGTCACCCGTCACCAGGGTGGCAACCCATTGGGTGGCTTTGGTAAGGCACCCAGACCTGCTCCCATCAAGTCCCTCCAGGTGGAACCCTCCCTGACTACACAGAGCTCCAGGGGGATGCGGCAGGCAACCGACCTCCTTCAACAGTCTGCTCTGGGGTGGGTAACGGTGGGCGATCCAGTCCCTTTCCTGCTGTTTCCCTTGAGCCTTGCTCTCCCTGAGTCAGAGGACCTTTGATCCCATAATGAGGTCCCACGAGATGCTGTCTACTCTGTTGCTGCACCGAGGTGTGGGTGCGGGGTAACCGTTAGGTCAGAACAGAGTCAGGGTGAAAGAAAGTGTTAAGTTCCATGTATGTAGCATCCCTTTTTTTTCCAGGGATGTTCACTATAACGCTGCTCTCACAAATGATGAATCATCCGTATGGTAGGCAGACACACTTTGGAAGAAATGGAATGTATTGTAATTAATGTGCATAAGAGTATTTTATCTTGAAGACACTTTTTGCTCAATAACATGGTGTAGATGCAACAAGTACATAATTTTTTTCTATTTCTATTTGTAATTATGTTCATGCTTGAATTGGATTTCTGCCACTAAAAGGGCTGAGATGCTTCTTCGTTTGGACATGGATCAATCTGTAACAAATTCTACAACATGTCCCCAGTAATGATTTCACAGTGAGTGGGTATGCGCTACACTGAAGGATCACTGGAAGAAAAGGAGGTGCTGTGCCTGTGTGTTACACTCTATCAGCAAACCCATCACTTATCGCATCGTACGAGAGAGAAAAGATACTTGTGAACCACTGTTACAAGCCTCAAGGTACACTGCCTGACAAATCAAATCTCTTCACTGACATGAGGATCATGATGGATGTGTCTTTCACATTTGGCTTTGCCAAGTCGAAGGAATGGGATTAATGTGGAGGGCTGCTGATAGCTGTGTCCACTCCATATCTCTCTCCCAATGCTGTTTATTATTACAGAAATTACAACATTGGACAATTCTCAATTCTTGTTCTGTTTTGTTGGCATATGAGATCAAAGGTTTTTACAATGGGATTTTTTCTTTTTATGACTCCTAATCGGAAAACAAAAACTCTCACAGCCATAAAAAAATCAATTTTTGCCATGGTTTTAGGAATAAATCTGGTTTAAATCAGGCTATGAAGAGACTGCAAACAACCCGTCTGTAAAACCTTCAGAATGTAATGAATGAAATGGAAAGTTTGGGTTGTAATTGCTTGCTGAAGGGCCAAATTTCGCTTCAGGGTATGAGATCTAAAATCTAATTTTAGAAAACAGCCTTAAGAAAAATGCATAGTAAAATCCATACATTTTGCAAGACACTACAGGTGAATAGGGTAACATATTTAACTAATAGTATATTACCATGAAACTTCCCCATTGATTACTTACAGAGTGACAATTATTTATTGGTATTACAAATTTTCTGAAAGATTATGTTTAAATAGGAGGCATTATCTAATGTTAGAATGTTATATGTTATATATCTAACTGAATTATAGTGAAAATCTACAGCCACAATTGACAAGTGTAGTAAAATAAACATATGCTATCTATTTGGATCATGAAGAAAAATAGTCCAAAATCTTAAAAAGTGACCAGTGCATGTTTCTGCCTGTAGTGTCTCGCCTTATATTATGGCTTACTTCTTTCCTTAACAACATAACAGCAACTTATAATACTAATATTTCTCTTTACTGTCTCAAACACTTGCATATTTTTGTATGCTTCTTAACCCAACCATGATAGTAGAATACGAAGAAACAGAGTCAGAAGGTCAAATATTCACAGCCTTTTTTCACCTCTTTTAGTTTCCGTTTACATATATATATTCCTTCCGTATAATCACTGATCATTGTAGTCCGGTTAAAGCCGGGAGCCATTGTAACATCCAGCCCGGGACTGCAGATAAAAACTCGCTTTTTGATTATTTACAGAAATCTTTATTCTATGTCTGACTGCCG
>NC_045751.1:1764638-1791927 GCF_008692095.1 Etheostoma spectabile
AAATGGAATTGTAAACATGTGGACATACGTCGTCTTTTTAGGAAGGAAAGCTAAAAAACAAACAGCCTAGATATTTTGTATTCCCTAATAGCAATATCTTAATGCACAAGTCCAAAAGCAACATGCCATGTCTATAAGAGACTTGATATAAAGAGGTGACAATCTGTCATTGAGATTAAATGACAACAATGTACTGAACTAGAAAAGGTCAACCAACTTACCTATTCCGTTGTCTCCCTTTCCTCGAAAGATACTGCACTACACCCAAAGAAGAACTATGAATCAGAAAAACATACTGTGGTGAGGAGTGACTCCTCTGGTGAGGCTTTTTAGAGACACCACCATCATATCTCTCCAAAACAGAAGGCCCAAGCCAGGAGAAACTCTACAATATCTGAGTCCCAGGACAGGCCTCTATGGGGAGGTTGCGACAGCATAGAAAAGAGTTCCCCAAGGGACCCCACTCTTCCATCCACCCCTATGTGTCCCTCACATGGTGATCGGTAGAGGCAGGGAGCTGTTTTTTAAGGAATGATAGAAGCACGTCGTTGCTTCTCCCCTGGGGACATGGTCGAGCTCAGGGACCCGGTCCGGCAAACCTTGGCAAGATGTGGGCTGCAACCTCTCTTGAGTGCTCATGGGATCGAAGGAGAACTCTCAAACAAGAGGCTATTGAGACAATCCACACCACTACCGCATCACACTACGTACCTGTCTGTCAGAGAGCCGCTCGGCCAGCGTGGAGTGGTGCTCAGCTCTCCTTTAATGCTGGGGCAGTGGAGGTCATTTTGCAGCAGCCAGAAGCAGTCAGAGAGCAGGGAGGGGCATTTGATTGTGGGTGGCCCCAGGGTCAGTAGAAGTGTTGATCCCAAAGTGAAGGGGAGAAAAAGGGTCACTGCGAGGGGTGTCGGTCTTTCCGCTGTCTCATTCAGAGCTCCCTCAAAGAGGTGACACCAGCAGAAGAGCAGGACTCTGATTCTGAGGGTGATCCAGACAAACCCAACAAGCTCGGGCAAGGCACGCCAGTAAGTACCTATGTACTATTCCATTTTTTACCAGGGAGTTTTTTATCGGCGGTGCACTATTTTGTGGTATGTGTGCGTGTTGATGTTCGTACGTGTGTGTGGGTGTTGTGTACATTGTGTAATTGTGTGTGTGTGTGTGTGTGTGAGTGCGTGCGGTGCGTGTGTGCTTGTGTGTCTTAAAGAGTTCTATCTTTAAGAGTGTGTCAGCATGTTGATGATAAATTGCATTTCTCCATACATATGTGCTTCCAAAGCACAATGTCCAGTGTGTGTGCTCCTCCAAATAGTGTGTCTCTCACTGCAGTTTAAGAAGGTGCTGTAATTCCTCTGAATGGAACACATTCTTCTGGGCCTTACCTAACTACACAAAATCAAAGTGATTGTATGGATGCACAGTGCAAATAGGATATGACAGTCAACAGAAGCTAGGCTATAAGAATCAAACGGGAATAAACATGTTTATTGATCACACGTAAGAGCTATACACTTTATGAAACATCTAACGATCATTTGAAGAGGCTGGGATGAATATGACACTCTCTTACACTGCTCTGAGCTGTGTAAAGACATAAATATAACACCAGCACGCTGATGATGCCTGCATAGTGGCTTTTGACAGACACCAGCATGTGCTACCCCTAGCCGTTACCTGATCCTGTTCAAACTGGAGGCTTTAACTGAGCTAAAAAGGAGTCCGTTGCTCACGTCCCGCTGTCTCCACCACCCTAAGGTTAGTCTTGCAGGAATATGAAAAGGAAGCCTAGTATTATTTTATTACAACCTTGAATGTTGGATGGTTTGCAAATGGCTTGTGTGGCTATACTGTTTCGATTGGACAGAAGAAGTGTCAGCAAATGTGACGATTTAAGAGGAACAGAAGGTGTTTAAGTGGATCAGCTGTGAAGTTCCAGAACAGGAGTGGTGAAGGATATGCAGCGGGCTACGTATATGGGGACGGAAACTAATTGATTAGTCATTGTCGTGAACAAATGAGGATATAGACCGTCAGAAGATTTTATTACTGCTTTATGGTGCATGTTTATGTTGAACTGAAGACAAAGAGGAAGGCGCTCTGGCATGAGTGGCTGAATATTATAGTGTGTCCTAATAAGGCAAAGGAGATCCGTTAATAGCTTAGTTTACAACATCTCTGTGTGTGTTCGAATTGATTCCCACAGTCATACAGTATTAATGGATTACTAGTCTGTTGGTATTCTGCTTTTAATGTGAACATGGATTTATTTGGATTTTGCACACTTAAATTAATTGCTTTGTGACTTCTAACTTTAATTCAAAAATATTTTTTTATCTGTCACAATTCATTTGTGCAGATCTATTGTTAGTCTTCAGATGAGTAATAAACCTAAATGGCTTTTATTGTAAAATAAAACTGTTACTATTATTACATATCAATGCAGATACAGTGTGCAAGGACTGACTTGAGGATGCCTGTGATCAAGAGCTGAAAAGTTTTTAAAAAGAAAGAGAAAGAAAAAAACTTTCTAGGGAGACATAGAAAAAAGCCAGCTTTTTCAAGAAATTTAGTTTTTTTCTTCAGCCAAAACATCCACCAAACTATTAAATGTTTTGTGTTAATCTTAACTCTACTGTATTTTATATTTACGCATAGTAAGGTCAGGTGAGATCCATCCAAGACAAGCTTTTATTTTAGTATCCTTTATCTAAACATTGAGCTCTCTTTTATCCTTCTCTATACAGGGCTCAGGCGCAGCGAGAGATCTATGAAAAGCAGGTGAGGAGGCCAAATCCAAATGTAACGTATGCTCGTCCTTCTCACGGTCTGCTACGGTCCCCCCAACACAAGGGGGTTGATGTTCAAGAAGCATCGGCAGAGGGCAAGAATACACACTGTGAGCTACGGTACAGGAGAAGACGCACCAGAATCAGCGACGAAGAATACGAGGAAAACGAAGACAACAAACAAGAAACTCACACTGTTGAAATTACCCTGTGTGCTCCAAACGCTTCTGAAATAGACAGCATTTCCTCACTAATGCCCATAGTAGCAAAGGTGTGCTAATATCAACGGGACAAGGTCTCCTTGAAATGAAAGGAACCTGAACAACCAAGCGAGATGGAATGTTTGCCTGCAACAAGGGCAAGGGTCCGTATGTTTGCCCAACGGCGTCAGCGGATGGATGAATTGCTGCTGAACTGAGGAGCTTAGGCGCCAGGGATCGCGTGGAAGGATGCAGATTGCTGATAAGAAGATAGAAGAGCACTCCTATATGCAGTCCCAGAACAGAGGCCATGCTTACATGGATGTAAATGTACACCACAAAGCCAACACCAACAACATAACGCAAATATCAGGAACAGCAGTACATGAGCAACACCAGAACTACCAACAACAACAACAACACAAACTCAGCAACAACCAGTATGAACAACAAGCTTTATCAACAACAGACAAATGTATCAGAAGAGCAAGAATATCATCAAGAGCAACAGCAAATGCAGCACTATTCTGCAAACATCAATGAACAGTCCAACATGAATGCAGGGTTCTCTCAACAATCGTACTGCACAGCCTTTCTCAGTAGAAAACATGGCGACCTTCCCCTTACTCTCCGCAATGAGTGGGGTCAATCAAGATTCTGTGGGCCACGGAGAGCAGATGCTTCCCGGTGAACGCCATTTCTACTCCTGCAGTCGAACTGGGCTTTGTCAGACTGCAGAAGAAGAAATTGGCAAGCCAATGTTCACTTTTAAGGAAGCACCACCAAAAGTATCACCAAACAGCATACTAACCTCCTCAACAGAAATGACAAGAGTTGGGTTTTGAGTCACGGGCCTGAGGAAGACTACCTTAGTCTTGGGTGTGGCTTGTAATTTGCTCAGTGGCTCAACGAAATAAACAAAAGAATCCTCCACCGGCTGGCTCAAAGCTGTGATCAACCCAACTCTCCTCCATGTTCCACCGATAGAAGTGAGCAACCCAGGACTGCCAACACCAGCTGAAAATTGTGTATCCACACCTGGTAGCCCCACCACAGAGACTACACTTGCTCCAGAACTAGAGCCAAACCCTGCACCTGCCTCTGAGCCCTCTCCCCCTCCTGCCCCCCGAAAGCTCTGCCAGCGCCACCACAGAGGAACAGTGCCCATGTACTCCCCGGAGCCGAATCTCCAACACAGCTTCTGCAAGTGAAGACTCAGGAAAATGGTCTATGAATTCTATCCTGCAACCTGACCTGCTCCGGTGCTAGCTGGGCTCAAGCACAACACAACCACACCACGGCATTAACAATTCTTGGCATCCAGCTCAAGTGCAGCCCAGAACCACCTCAAAGTCAGTCCCCACCACAGCCACCTTGGGTGACGCGTCATCCTACTCAGACCCAAGCACTGCCTAAAACCACAAATAATTGGACCCTCAATCCAGCCATCCTGGAGTCCAGCATCAAGAGCAAGCACAAGCAACGACAACATGCTCCGCCATCATGGAACATGCGTCAGAAGCAACCACAAGTCTCATCCACAGGCCCAGCCACCCTGGACACATTCTCATGAGCAGCCAATCTGCAGCAAATGCAACCAACTTGGGGTCAACTCAGAAACAATGCAGCAGCAGCCCAGGCACCTGGTGCACAGCCATCACAAACAGAACACAGCATCAACCCACCATGGGTGAACCTTGCAAAAATCCCAATGCACCTCCTGGGCCTAACAGGTCCAGCCAGAATCCCAGCCACAGCCACCATGGGTCAGCAACCACCAGCATGCAGGCTACAAACAAGCATGGCCACAGGCCAGGCACAGGTCAGCCTCAAACACTTGGGTCCAGTTCAGCTCAACAGAACCTCAATAATGCATGGCTCCATCACAAACTCAAGTTCAGCCACTGGGATCCAAGCAGCAAGCACAACACCCAGCGACGCCTAAGAAATTTGTAAACCCATGGCCACCAGCCTGCCGGCAGTCCCAACCATCGTGGGCCCAGCAACCTCAGACATGGTCAGACACCAAAATTCTTGGGCCCAAGAGCAACAACCAGGCCCAACCAGCAAACCACCTGGGCTCAACCAGTTCATCCCACCAGCCACACCACAGCAAAATGAACAGTATCTTCAAGACGCCACCACACCAGCCACAATGAATGCATGGCCTTCAACACATCGGCACAACCTCAGAATCACCTGTGGATGCCTGGTACCACAGTCAAAACCAACCCCTGTGAATGTTTCCACGTCAATGGTGAACACTCTGTCCCTCTCCAAAACCTGGCATTCGCCACCAAAAGGCTCCCACAAACCGGACCCTCCGACTCCACCACAGCGAAGCACTCTTTTACCATTGGTCAACGAGCTTCATCACCTTCAACCCAATGGCACGGTCTTAACCCATCATCCCCAGAGTTCAGCTTTTTGATGCCAGCTGTCAGAGGGAAAGGAGCTGTATGTTCGCCAAGAGCAGTTCGTATGGAGAAATTGTTGTGGGACTTCTGAGACTGTGCAGCACAACAAGGCAAGCGGTCAACATCACCAGTTGCTTCCTTACCAAATGAGTGGAATATACACCCAACGTACGTGCTCCTCCTTCACGGGCATAAATCCTATTCAGTCCTCTTATACCCAGCAGCAACAAAGCAGCCCCTCCAAGTAGCCCTTTAACAAAGCAAAGACAAAAGCCAAGAGAAACAAAAACCTGCTCCTAAACCCCTCAGTGTGTTAGATGTTATGAAGCATCAACCCTATCAACTCAATTCCTCACTTTTTACCTTTGCCCAGCAACAGAGGCTGCCAACCCCCCTGAACCTAAGCCTGACATTTCACCTCCTAACCCACCTGTTGAAAACCAAACAATTACATATGAGCAAATGGCCCCCATTCGCCAGTTGGACCCTTAACGTCCCAGCCCCCAATACCCCCAGCAAGCCATGGAAGCCCTGCAGCCTATCATGCATGATGGCCACTACCAGAAAACCCAGACTAATATTTATCCTCACACCCCAACCCTATTCAACAACCCTGGTGGTCCATACCAGCAGGCATATAACCAACAGTATCAGCAACCTCTCCCACCGCTTATAACCCCAAGCTCCTCAGTCTCCAAACCCTACCTACCAACAGGCACCGCAGGCCCCTTACCCACAGCTAATAGCCCTCCCTACCTGGCAGCTCCCTCAGTACCTACCAGCCACAGCTCCCAGTAGCTATTGTTCCTTGTTTCCTGTAGCTGCAAGGCCTGAATCTGTATCTGGTGGCACACTGTAGCTGCTCCTAACCTAAGTTTACAGCTAAAAAGAGCTCAGCTCAGGTGTGGAAACCTACAGCAGTTGAGAAAGAGTGATTTTGGTAGAATCATGACATCTTTTGTGTCTGCTTGAGGTCAATGGGTTGGTCCTCTTGCCATCCACTGCTAAGTGGTATTTTGAGCACACAAACTTTCTTTTGCAATGAATATCTTCCCATACACTTGTCGTTTTCAAAGTATTAAGAGCTAATGTGAAGTTTAGTACTACAGAATTAAGAACTACGACTAGAGTGGATGGAAGTTTATCTTAGCAGAGCAAGTAGCCAAATTAATGTTACAGTTAGAAGCGTGTACATAGAAAATAGAAAATATGCCTATGGGTACTTAAAAAATCACTCTAATGTGTAATTGTATGTAAGTATCTAAAGTGTGTGGCAATATAAGAATGTAGGGGAGCATGATAGTAAGAATTGAAAGAAAGAAGAGAGAAAACAGAAATATGAATGTGATGGTAGCAGACAGTGACAACAGGAATTGATTTTTGAAAAGAAGGAAATGCTTAATGTGTCAATTTGAGTGACAAACAAACTCATTAACAGACAAAAAACTAAAATACAATAAAATAATAGGTAAAGGAATATAGTAAAATAAGTAGTGAGGTAGAAGGTTACCACCAGAAAGACTAAATTTGCAATGCGACATCTGTACAGAGAGATGTAACAACTCTGGAGTTTCATGTAGGTTCAAGGCTGGAGGACATAGCATACTCCTTATAAAAAGTAACAACTCGCCCTACTTTCTTCACATCAAACGTTGTCTTAGTAAACAATCTATTCTTCAGTGGTTCTCCCCCAGTCTCTTTTCCAAGAAACTTCTTAAGTGGGTTAGTTTTATTTTAAACTTTTTACCAGCTGTGTTGCAATGTTAGGTACTATATTTAAACTGCTTCGTGAAAGGGAGGGCTGGGGTCAGAGATGAGGCTTACATTTCAACTCAAGCCAGTGAAAGCAACTGTATCTCAGACCCCAGTTGTATTTTCCCTGATAACAGAGAAATATATATTACATACATCCATACATCTTCTCTTGTATTTTGTATTTTAAATAGATGATAAAGATATTAAAAGAAGAATTATTGAAAGGATAACCAGCCAGTAATTTTCACAATATATTTGGAACAGGGCTGCTTTTGTTCTTAATGTTTTTTCTTATTTCTTTTTCTTTGTGTGTTTCCTTTCATAGTGCACTTCCTTGTCATACTGCAGTATCATTAAAATGTCTTTCATCCTTGGTTGGCTTTCCTTTCTTTTGTCCTTTAGCATGCTTTGGGTTTCTTATTTTGAGCCCTTTCTTTCATCTTGCTAAATTTCACTACTGTTTACCTCTACTAAAATATGAGTTAGTCTATATTGGTTCAGACAAAACATTCCGCCATGAATCAGTTTTACTCAATATCATCACGTTAGACTAACTCTTATACCTACTATAGGCTTTTTTGCAAAGCAGTGGTTAAAAATCAGCTTCAACAATGAAACCAAATACAGTTATACTCTATGAAGAGCTTGTAAACATCAGCCAGAAACACCTCATTATCCAAATCATCTACTTTATAGCAGTTGAGGTGAATGCTTAAAAACACATTCCTGCAAAAGACTAAGTGATGAGGCATCATGAGGGGTATCATTAGACTGGTGACTTCATGAAAAACCTCATTGGACATTCTGGAGGTCAAGTGAGGGGCCCCTGCGAAATATATCTCCTGTTGAGTCATGCATTTTCAGAGAAGGTAGATATTTGTTAAGTGGAAGTTATAATATTTTATAGTGCCTTGTTTACCAAATTTCTGCAGTTACTAAAGCGCAGCTTTCTTCTTTTATCTCACCATACTTGTTTATTAGTGCACCCCGAAGAAATTACATTGTATATTTGTGTCACACATGCATTTATTTATTTAGCAATAAAAGGAAATATAACAGGAGACAGTTAACATTCACTCTAGGTTCAGAGACCACCACAATATTGGTAGTTACAATGTTTAATCTATGCTGATACAACTAAAAATTTGGTATCCACTTATATGTAGGATCTATGTTTTATTCAGACTAAGGCAGGAAAGAGTTTCTCACATACCTATACATATTAATCTTTATAGACCCGGGACCTCAAAGAAACCACACCATGTCCTTTCATAAAATAACATAAACAGACGAAATTCTCTGAAATAAAAGCTTCTGAACGCATAGCACGGAAACCAATCTTAAGCCTGATCAGCTCCATTTCTGAGATACGTATATTGTTAAAGTTGTCAGAATAGCAGCATGGTGATAGACACTGACAATGGTATGTAACAATAAAGCACTTTACCTTTAGAATGTAAGGCGTATACACTAAATGGTTATAGAATAAAAATATATCCGTAGATCACCTACTAATCTATTCATCCCTTCTTGTGTCTGCGATAATCCAGGATACACTGCCAACGGCATACAGGCCTATCAGATACCTGAGTCAGCGATAATGTGTTCCCTCCTTACTCATTTAGCTTCATTTTCTTTTATGACGGCACTCTCGTCTATTCTGTTTTTTCATTGTTGCCATATCTTGCTATCTTACACTCTTTTACCAGATGATGGCAGATGCTGTTCTGCATGTCTGCCACAGCAACAAAATGTGATTGTCAGAGACGATGAACAGTACCGAGGTGCTTTTTGTCCTGCCATAACCCTTAGCTGTCTTGGCATCCTAATGAAGATGTTGTGTTGAACATTTAGAGGTTTCGCCGTCTCATTGTCATACATTCAAAGTGTGGGGTAAAGCAAGCTGGATCTGGCGTATTCTGGGAAACCCATGCACTCTCATGAGCCATTTCTGAGAAACAAGAGGGCAGTCTACTCTGTTTGGAAAATTAAAGCACTGGGTTGAGGAGGCTTACTGTGGAATGGACAATAAATATTACAAGAGCTTTTAGCAGCTTTAACAGTTAATTTTCTTTGCTGTCTATTTCAGATCTTACACACGTCTTACATATTTATACAGAGAACAAACAAACCAAAAGTTAACATGAAATACCATATTAGGGTGTAACAGCATTTAAAAGAAATTAGTTGAAGAGCTATTTTTTTTCCAGTGTTTTCAAAGCTGATTGATTTGGCTGGAGGCCAGTCACCCAAAAAAAATGAACCCTCACTAAATAAACATGTCTGGATCTTTCTTGCAGGCACTTGGCAGGAGCTATCCCTTCACCAGCCAGAGTACCATCCATGGCCAGAATCAGCTTCTCGCTCTTCCTCCCCCAAGCCTTGGCTTGGGGCACAACTCTCCCAGCAAGGCAGCGTCCTGGCTAGAGAAGGGCCGCAAACCCCTCATGCCCTGGGAGGCCGCCTCCCGGCTCCCTTGGGTTGGTGGATGAAGCCTTGCTTTCCAGAACCTCCAGCAAAGCCTTGCACAAATGTCGCTTGGCAGCCCAGCGCAAAATGCTGCCTGAGCCACCAGCAGAGTGGAAGGCCCGGTGTCTTACGAAGACCCACAGAAAACAGGCAGCCAGACTTGGAGCCAGAGCCAAAGCCGCAGTCAGAGTCGACTCACTGCATCCACATGGGTCCTTTACCGGAGCACTGGCTCCGCCCCTGCCGGTCTGCTGCTTACAGTCCTACCCAGACAGTGGCAGCCTCATAGGTCAGTTACACAGGCCGACTGGGCCTTCGGTGCCTCCTCTGAGTTTATTAAGAGTCCCTTGAGAAAACAACTTACAGTCTGTTACACAGCAACACTTGGAGGTGGAGACGATAGGATACATTGGACCTGTGGGTTAATAGTCCCAATTCCAAGTTTCCTGATCCCCAACACATTCAAGTGCTTTTCTTTTTCTAATTCATGATATACACAACAAAAATAATGTTAGGAGGAGAGTGCGCTAATTATAATTGAAGAGGACATTAAAAGTTTGATAGATTTCTGTGTTGGATATGCATATTTTTTGCTCTTCTGCTTTCCTTTGCTGTTATAGCTGTATAAATGATTTTAGACCAAAATCTGTGTATGCCTATAATCATAGTGGAAAAGGGATGATTACTCTAACAATATATGGGAAAAAAATTACTTTAACTGACAATTTGTATTGGTAAATACACTGAAGTGGACCTGCAGTTCATCAGATGAGGGCAAGGTATGTGTTTAGAAAGGATATAATGAGGGTCAATGGATGGTTTGTATAGAATAAGTGGAAAGTTTTGTGTGATTGTAAAGTAGACTGGGAAATGTTAGAATGTTCATTAAGATTCAGAATATAGGAAAAAGGTCAGTATGGTGTCTTGAGAAAAGAGATACGTGAGGATGCACAATAGTAAGCTGCAAGAGAAGAGTGTCTCTGAACTGTTTTCATCCTGGTGTAATTTTGTTGTGAGCACGCATTTAGCATGCAGTGATTAAGACTTTTTTTTGCTGTTTTGTTTGATTTTCAATCCATGAAACTTGAGAAGAGTACATTGGCAGGGTATCCAGATCAGGAGAATCCTTTCAGTGTCAGAATCCAATTGTGAAGCATTAGAAGTGAGGCTTAAAACTTGTGGAAGGTTAGTGCTATAACTCAGCATGTTGTGTAAGCTAAAATAATGTGAGATTAATGCACTACCCATTGCATTAATTAGTGCATTAGCATTTGGCCACATAATAGGGATGATGAGAAGCTGGAAATGAGGAACTTTTCTACCATTATAGTTTTACACTTTTCTTTTTGGCACCTGGAATGGAAAGGCAAATTCCAAATATAGTTATTGAAAGTTGAGAATGTCTATTAGTCCTAATCATGACCTCAATAAAATATTGTTTTAGTTTTGATTACTGGCAGGGGAGCATTGTATAGAATGCAATGTGTTTGTGGCTTGTGTTTGGTTTGTTTTGGGCTTTTGCTATAGCTAGGTTAGTGTTTCCACAGAGTGTACATAATGTCCAATGGATTCTCACAAGCAATCTCATAAACATAAATAAGATTATCACACAGCAGCATTGTGTTGTGTCTCAAACAGATCACTCAGCATCCTGGCATAGTGTATCTGTGACAATTACACTGTATTGCCTCATTCAAACAACACATATTATAGTCATTATAGAAAACCAGTTATGTTCTGTTCACAAACTATTTCAGCTATGGATCACAAAAAAAGACTTTCACAAAATAAATACAACCAAATAGCACTATTTCACAATTGCCTTGCGTGTTTGTGCTCTCTGCTCTCTAGTCCAAGCATGAATAGTTGGCTCAGGGCAATTGTTGCTTGTGTCCATCCCATGAAGCTTTTTGTATGATGGGTTGTGCTTGATAGTATTCGCTCTATCCAGCGGAGGGGGGTTGGGAGGGTTGGTGGGACTTGTTCCCATGGTGACCACCAGTTAAATATAACAGTGGGTACCTAATGTACAGTAGCTGAAGCATAGAAATGAGAGATACGACACGGATGGAGATAATAAACAATTTAGGTTTTAACACTTTGGGGATTCACATGCTATAAAAAAGGGTGGAGCCACAGTATAAACGTCATAAAGCACAACACGGACGCTTTAAAATATTTTATTTTGTGTATGTGTTCCTGGTATAGTTTCTTCATGCCAGGCATTGCACTATGCCAATATACTTTCTGCTTTTAACATCCAATCTTTCGTATCCTGCAAACTCAACCTGCCTGCCTTTTGTTTCCTCTTTATTAAGTAAGAATTAATTAAGTCAGCAAGGTCAATTAAAACATAGTGAGTGGATTATGAAGTGAGTGCACCCTATTAGGCCTGGGTCCTACTATATCACATGATAGCATTCAAACAATATGTATCTTTGGCCTCCAGAGTCTGAGGGAGCTATGTTCTTAATATATTATTGTAAACTGTGCACTGCAATTCTTGGCGCTGATGAAGACAATGCAGTGGAAACTACTTCATTTTTCTCCAGTTCTACGAGTGATTTCAACACTTAGGTGCTTTTCAAATCATGTATATTGCAAAGTTTCAAGATTGCAACAGATTATTGCTCTTTTTATAGGCAGGTTAGTCAATGTTAAAGTTTACCTTTACTTTGCACATCTCAGGCAGTCATGGTGACTGTAGAAGAGGTGGCAGGCCAAGCATGAGCCCAACCTTCCCAACTTTTTTTTGTCAGACGCTGTCTTATGATCAAGTACCCCCTTCATCGACACTACCATCACTTTCTTTCTAAAACTGATGTCATAATATATATATATATATATATATATATATATATCCATCCATCATCCACTTCATCCCTTATCCGGTATCGGGTCGCGGGGGCAGCAGTCCAGTAGGGGACCCAAACTTCCCTTTCCCAGGCCACATCAACCAGCTCCGACTGGGGATCCGAGGTCCCAGCCAGGTTGGAGATATATTCTCCACTAGTCCTGGGTTCTCCAGAGGCCTCCTCCTAGCTGGACGTGCCTGGAACACCTCCCTGGGAGGCGCAGGAGGCTCCTTATCAGATGCCCCGAACTCCTCAAACTGGCTCCTTTCAAGCGAAGGAGCAGCGGCTCTACTCCGAGCTCCTCTCGGATGACTGAGTTCTCACCCTATCTCTAAGGGAGACACAGCCACCCTCCTGAGGAAACCCATTTCGGCCGCTTGTACCCTCGATCTGTCTTTCAGTCAGTGACCAGCCTTCCTGACCATAGGTGAGGGTAGGAACGAAAATTGTAGTAGATCGAAGCTTGCCTTCTGGCTCAGCTCTCTTTCGTCAAACGGTGCGATAAACGGAATGTAATACCGCACCAGCTGCTCCGATTCTCCGACCAATCTCAGCTCCATGATCCCCTCACTCGCGAACAAAGACCCCAGGTACTTAAACTCCTTCACTTGAGGTAAGGACTCACTCCCTCCCCGGAGAAAGCACCTCCATCGGTTTCCTGCTGAGAACCTGGCCTCAGATTTAGAGGTGCTGATCTTCATCCCAGCCGCTCACACTCGGCTGCAAACCGATCCAGTGAGTGCTGAAGGTCACAGACCGATGACGCCATCAGGACCACATACTCCGCAAAAAGCAGTGATGAGATCCTGAGCCCACCGAACTGGCAACCCCTCCCCGCCCCGACTACGCCTCGATATCCTGTCATATATATTACAAACAGGATTGGTGACAAGCGCGCTTTGGCGGAGGCCAACCCTCACCTGGAACGAGTCCGACTTACTGCCGAGAACCCGGCCAAAGCTCTCGCTTTGGTCATACGAGATTGGATGGACCTGAGAAGGGACCCCCCTGACCCCATACTCCCGCAGCACCTCCCACAATTCTCCGGGGGACCGGTCATACGCCTTCTCCGATCCACAAAACAATGTAGACTGTGGAGCATACTCCCAGGCCCCCTCCAAGATCCTCTGCGAGAGGTAAAGATCTGATCCGTTGTTCCACGGCCAGTACGGAATCCGCATTGTTCCTCTTCAATCTGAGGTTCGACTTCGGACCGAACCCTCCTTTCCAGCACCTTGGAGTAGACTTTACCAGGGAGGCTGAGAAGTGTATACCCCTGTAATTGGCACACACCGTCTGGTCTCTCTTTTTGAAGATCACCCCGGTCTGCCTCTCCTTAGGCACCGTCCCAGACTTCCACCCAATGTTGAAGAGGCGTGTCAACCAAGACGCCGGGGGGGGGAAGGAAATGAGAAGAGAAGCACGTCGTTGCGTCTCCCTGGGGACCATGGCGATGCCCAGGGAGCCCGGTACCGGCAAACCGGCGACGATGTGGGCTGCAACTCGTCGTGGAGTGCTGCATACGGGACGAAGGAGTAACTCCAAACAAGAGGCTATTGAGACAATCCAACACCACTACGACATCACACTACGTACCCCAGTCTGTCAGAAGAGCGATCGGCCAGCTTGTGGAGTGGTGACTCAGCTCTCCTTTTAATGCTGGGGCAGTGGAGGTCATTTTCGCAGCATGCCAGCAACAGATCAGAGGCAGGGAGGGCATTTGATTGGGGTGGCCCCAGGGTCCAGTGGAAGTGTGTGTATCCCAAAGTGAAGGGGGAGAAAAAGGGCACTGCGAGGGGTGTCGGGTCTTTCGCTGTCTCATTCAAGCTCCCTCCAAAGGAGGTGACAACAGCAGAAGAGCAGGACTCTGATTCTGAGGGTGATAAGACAAACCAACAAGCTCGGGCAAGGCACGCCAGTAAGTACCTATGTACTATTTCCATTTTTTACCGGGAGTTTTTTATCCGGTGGGCACTATTTTGTGGTTGTAGTGTCGGTGTCGCATGTTCGTATGTGTGTGTGGGTGTTGTGTAATTATGTAATTGTGTGTGTGTGTGTGGTGTGAGTGCGTGCGTGTCGTGTCGTGCTTGTGTGTTCTTAAAGAGGTATCTATTCTTAACGAGTGTTGGTCAGCAGTTGATGAGTTAAAGTGCATTTCCCATACATATTTGCTTCCAAAGCACAATGTCCATGTGTGTGCTCCTCCAAATAGTGTGTCTCCACGCACTTTAAGAAGGGTGTTGAATTCCCTCTGATGGAACACATTCTTCTGGGGCCTTACCTAAATCACAACAATCAAAGTGATGTTGGATGCACAGTGCAAATAGGATTGATGACGTCAACAGTAAGCTAGGCTTAAGATATCAAACGGGAACATAAAATGGTTTATTGATCAACGTAAGCACTATACACTTTATAGAAACAGCTTAAACCGTCATTTGAAGAGGCTGTGGGATGGAATATGACACTCTTCTACATGCGCTGAGCTGTGTAGAGACATAAATAAACACAAAGCAGCTGATAGATGCCTGCATAAGTGGCATTTTTGACGGACACCAGCCTGTGCTACCCCAGCACCGTTTACCTGATCCTGTCAAACTGAGGCTCTATAACTGAGCTAAAAACGGGTCCGTTGCTCACGTCCCGCTGTCTCCACCACCGTAAGGTAGTCTTGCAGGAATATGAAAAAGAAAGCCTAACTATATTTTATTACAACTTGCAATGTTGGTGGTTTTGAACATGGCTTGTTGTGGACTTATGTTCTCAGATGGACAGAAGCAGTGTCAGCAATGTGACAGATTTAAGAAAGAACAGAAGTTTTAAGTGGATCAGCTTGTGAAGTTCCAGAACAGGAGTGGTGAACTATGCATGCGGGCTACGTATATGGGGAGAAACTAATTTGATTATCATTGTCTGTGAACAAATGAGGATATTAGACCGTCAGAAGATTTACTACTGCTTATGGTGTATGTTTTATGTTGAACTGAAGGAGAAATGAGGAAAGAAGGCAGAAGCCATGAGTGGCTGAATATTATGTGTGTCCTAATAGCAAAGGAATCCGTTAATACGTAGTTTACAACATCTTGTTGTGTGTTCGAATTGATTCACCACAGTCATACAGTATTAATGGATTACTATTCTGTTGGTATTCTGCTTTTAATGAGACATTGGGATTTATTTGGATTTTGCACACTTAAATTAATTGCTTTTTGACTTCTAACTTTAATTCAAAAATATTTTACTGTCACAATTCATTTGTGCAGATCTATTGTTAGCTTTCAGATGAGTAATAAACCTAAATGGCTTTTATTTATAAATAAAACTGTTACTATTATTACATATCAATGCAGATACAGTGTGCAAGGACTGACTTGAAGTGCCTGTGATCAAGAGCTGAAAAGTTTTTAAAAGAAGAAAGAAAGAAAAACTTTCTAGGAGACATAGAAAGCCAGCTTTTTCAAGAAATTTAGTTTTTTTTCTCAGCCAAACACATCCACCAAACTATTAAATGTTTGTTGTTAATTCTAACCTCTACTGTATTTTATTTTTACGCATATAAGGTCAGGTGAGACCCATCCAGACAAGCTTTTATTTTAGTATCCTTTTTCTAAACTTGACTCTCTTTTATCCTTCTCTATACGGGCTCAGGGCGCAGCGAGAAGTCTATGAAAAGCAGGTGAAGGAGGCCAAATCCAAATGTAACGCTATTGCGCCTCCTTCTCACGGCTGCGCGGTCCAACCAACAACAAGGGGGTTGATGTTCAAAAGCATCGGCAGAGGGCAAGAATACACACTGTGCCTACGGTACAGGAGAAGACAACACCAGAATCAGCGACGAAGAATACGAGGAAACGAAGACACAAACAAGAAACTCACACTGTTGAAATTTACCCTGTGTGCTCCAAACGCTTCTAAATAGACACATTTCCTCACTAATCCCCATGTAGCAAAGGTGTGCTATATCAACGGACAAGGGTCTCCTGGAATGAAAGGAACCTAAAAACCAAGCGAGATGGAATGTTTGCCTGACAACAAGGGCAAGGGTGCCGTATGTTTGCCCAACGGCGTCACGGAATGGTTAATTGCTGCTGAACTGAGGAGCTAGGCGCCAGGAATCGCCGTGGAAGGATGCAGTTTGCTGATAAGAAGATAGAAGAGCACTCCTATATGCGTCCCAGAACAGAAGCCATCTTACATGGATGTAAATGTACACCACCAAAGCCAACACCAACAACATACACGCAATATCGGAACAGCAGTACTATGAGCAACCACAGAACTACCAACAACAACACAACAACAACACACTCAGCAACAACCGCAGTATGAACAACAAGCTTTATCAACAACAGCAAATGTATCGAAGAGCAGCAGGAATATCATCAAGAGCACAGCAAATGCAGCACTATTCTGCAAACATCAATGAACGTCCAACAGGATGCAGGTTTCTCTCAACAATCGTACTGCCAGCTTTTCTCAGTAGAAAACATGGCGACGTTCCCCTTACTCTCCCAGCAATGAGTGGGGTCAATCAAGATTCTGTGGGCCACGGAGAGCAGTATGCTTCCCGTTGAACGCATTTCTACTCCTGCATTCGAACTGGGCTTTGTCAGACTGCAGAAGACGAAAGCTTGGCAAGCCAATGTTCACTTTTAAGGAAGCACCAAAAAGTATCACCAAACCCAGCACTACACCCTCCTCAACAGAAATGACAAGAGTTGGGTTTTGATCAGGCCTGAGGAAGACTACCTTAGTCTTGGTGCGAGCTTGTAAGTTTTCCTGCAGTCTCAACAAATAAACAAAAGAATCCTCCCCCTGGGCTCCAAAGCCTGTGATCAACCCAACCTCTCGTCCATGTTCCCCCCGATAGAAGTGACAACCCAGGACATGCCTCACCAAGCTGAAATTTGTATCCACACCGCTGTAGCCCCACCACAGAGACGACACTTGCTCCAGAACTAGAGCCAAACCCTGCACCTGCCTCTGAGCCCTCTCCCCCTCCTGCCCCCCGAAGCTCTGCCAGCGCCACCACAGAGAACAGTGCCCAGTGTACTCCCCGGAGCCGAATCTCAACACAGCTTCTGCAAGTGACACTCAGGAAAATTGTCTATGAATTCATCCTGCAACCTGAGCCGGCTCCGGTGCTACTGGGCTCAAGCACAACACAACCACAACCAGGCATCACAATTCTGGCATCCAGCTCAAGGGCAGCCCCGAACCACCTCAAAGTCAGTCCCCACCACAGCCACCTTGGGTGACGCGTCATCCACTCAGACCCCAAGCACTGCCTCAAACCCCCACAAATAATTGGACCCCTCAATCAGCCATCCTGGAGTCCACAATCAAGAGCAAGCACAAGCCCAGCACATGCTCACGCCATCATGGAACATGTCGTCAGACAACCCAAGTCTCATCCACGGCCCAGCCACCCTGGACACATTCTCATGAGCAGCCAATCTGCAGCAAATGCAACCAACTTGGGGTCAACTTCAAGAACACATGCAGCAGCAGCCCCAGGCACCTTGGGCACAGCCTCACAAACAGAACACAGCATCAACCACCATGGGTGCAACCTTGCAAAAATCCCAATGCACCTCCTTGGGCTCAACAGGTCCAGCCAGAATCCCAGCCACAGCCACCTGGGTTCAAGCAACCACCAGCATCAGGCTACAACAAAGCTGGCCACGGCACCTAGGCACCAGGTCAGCCTCACAACATTGGGTCGCAGTTCAGCCTCAACAGCAACCTCAATAATGCATGGCCTCCATCACCAAACTCAAGTTCAGCCACCTGGATCCAAGCAGCCCAAGCACCACCCCGCGCCGCCTGCAGCAATTTTAAACCCATGGCCACCAGTACCTGCCCGGCTCAGTCCCAACCATCGGGGGCCCAGCACACCTCAGAACATGTCAGACACCAATAATTCTTGGGCCCAAGAGCAAAACCAGGCCCAACAGCAACCACCTTGGGCTCAACCAGTTCTCCCCAGCCCACACCACAGCCAAACTGGCAACAGTCTACCTTCAAGACTCCACCACAGCCACCACGATGCATGGCCTCCACCTCGGCACAACCTCAGACACCTGTGGATGCCTGTTTACCACAGCAACCCAACCCCTGTGTAATGTTCCACGTCAATGGTGAACACTCGTCCCTCTCCAAAACCTTGGCATTCGCCAAAAGGACATGCCCCACAAACCGGACCCTCCGACTCCACCACAGCGAATGCACTCTTTCCATTGGCCAACGAGCTTCATCACCTATCAACCCAAGGCCACGGTCTTCAACCCATCATCCCAAGGTTCAGCTTTTGACGATGCCAGCTGTCAGAGGGAAAGGACTGATAGTTCGCCAAGAGCAGTTCGTCATGGAGAAATTGTTGTGGACTCTGAGACTGTGCAAGCAAACAAGGCAAGCCGTCAACATCACCAGTTGCTTCCTTACCAAATATGGAAATTACACCCAACTACGTGCTCTCCTTCACGGGCAATAATCCTATTCAGCCCCTTCTATCCCCCAGCACACACAAGCGCCCCCTCCAGTCCCCTTTAACCAAAGCAAAGCACAGCCAAAGAGAACAAAAACCTGCTCCTAAACCCCTCAGTGTTGTAGATGTTATGAAGCATCAACCCTATCAACTCAATTCCTCCCTTTTTACCTTTGCCCAGCAACAGAGGCTGCCACCCCCCCCTAACCTAAGCCTGACATTTCACCTCCTAACCCACCTGTTGAAAACCAAAACTTTACATATGAGCAAATGGCCCCCATTCGCAGTTGGACCCTATAACGTCCCCAGCCCCCAATACCCCCAGCAAGCCTATGGAATCCCCCTGCAGCCTATCATGCATGATGGCCTACCAGCAAAACCCAGCTAATATTTTCTCACCCCAACCCATATCAACAACCCCCTGGTGGTCCATACCAGCAGCCATATAACCAACAGTTTCAGCAACCTCTCCCACCTGCTTATAATCCCCAAGCTCCTCAGTCCCAAACCCTACCTACCAACAGGCACCGCAGGCCCCTTACCCACAGCTAATAGCCCTCCCTACCTGGCAGCTCCCTCAGTACCTACCAGCCACAGCTCCCAGTAGCTATGTTGTTCCTTGTTTTCCTGTAGCTGCAGGCCTAATCTGTATCTGGTGGCAACACTGTAGCTGCTCCTAACCAAGTTTACAGCTAAAAGAGCTCAGCTCAGGGTGGAAACCTACAGCAGTTGATAAAGGGATGATTCTGGTAGAATCATGACATCTTTTGTGTCTGCTTGAGTCATGGTTGGTCCTCTTGCCATCCACTGCTAAGTGGACATTTGAGCACACAACTTTCTTTTGCAATGATTCTTCCCATACACTTGTCGTTTTCAAAGTATTAAGAGCTAAGGTGAAGTTTAGTACTACAGAATTAAGAACATACGAATAAGATGTGATGAAGTTTATCGTAGCAGAAATTAATGTTACATGTTTGAAGCGTGTACATGAGAAAATTATGCCCTATGGGACTTAAAAAATCACTATATGTGTATTGTATGTACAGTATCTAAGTGTTGGCAATATAAGAATTTAGGGGAGCATAATAGTAAGAATTGAAAAAAGAATGAGAGAAAACAGAAATCATGAGTGATGGTAGACAACTGACACAGGAATTGATTTTTGAAAAGAAGGAAATGCTTAATGTGTCAATTTGAGTTGACAACAAACTATTAACAGACAAAACAACTAAAATACAATAAAATAATAAGGTAAAGGATATATATAAATAAGTAGTGAGGTAGAAGGTTACCACCAGAAAGACTAAATTTGCAATGCCACATCTGTACAGAGAGTATGTAACAACTCTGGAGTTTCATGTAGGTTTCAAGGCTGAGGACATAGCAATACTCCTTAAAAAAGTAACAACTCGCCCTAACTTTCTCACATCAACATGTTGTCATTAGTAAACAATCTATTCTTCATGGTTCTCCCCAGTCTCTTTTCCACAGCACTTCTTAAGTGGGTTAGTTTATTTTAAACTTTTTACCAGCTGTTGCATCTGTAGGTACATATTTAAACTGCTTCGTGAAAGGGGGGCTGGGGTCCAGAGATGTAGGCTTACATTTCAACTCAAGCCAGTGAAAGCAACTGTATCTCAGACCCCATTGTATTTTCCCTGATAACAGAGAATATATATATTACATACATCCATACATCTTCTCTTGTATTTTGTATTTTAAATGATGATAAATGATTCAAAGAAGAATTAATTGAAAGGATAACCACCCAGTAATTTCACAATATATTTGGAACAGGGCTGCTTTTGTTCTTAATGTTTTTTCTTATTTCTTTTTCTTTTGTGTTTCTCTTCATAGTGCACTTCCTGTATCATTCACTGCAGTATCTTAATGTCTTTCATCCTTGTTGTTGCTTTCCTTTCTTTTGTCCTTTTAGCATGCTTTTGGGTTTCTCTATTTGAGCCCTTTTCCTTTCATCTTGCTAAATTTCACTACTGTTCACCACTACTATAAATATGAGTTAGTCTATATTGGTTCAGACAAAACATTCCGCCATGATCAGTTTTACTCAATATCATCACGTTAGACTACTCTTATACTCTATATCTTTTTTGCAAAGCAGTGTTAAAAATCAGCTTCAACTGTGAAACCAAATCAGTTTATACTCTATGAAGAGCTTGTAACATCAGCCAGAAACACCTCATTATCAAATCATCTACTTTATAGCATTTGAGGTGAATGCTTAAAAAGCACATCCTGCAAAATGACTAAGTGATGAGGCATTCATGAGGGGTATCATTAGACTGGTGACTTCTCATGAACACCTCATTGGACATTCTGGAGGTCAAGTGAGTGGGCCCCTGAAATATATACATGTGAGTCATGCATTTTCAGAGAAGGTAATATTTGTTAAGGGGAAGTTATAATATTTTATAGTGTCCTTGTTTACCAAATTCTGCAGTTACTAAAGCGCATGCTTTCTTATCTTATCTCACATACTTGTTATTAGTGCACCCCGAAGAATTACATTGTAATATTTGTGTCACACATGCATTTATTTATTTATCAATAAAATGGAAATATAACGGGAGACAGTTAACATTCACTCTAGGTCAGAGACCACACAATATTGGTTTAGTCAATGTTTAATCTATGCTGATACAACTAACTTTGGTATCCACTTATATGTAGGATCTATGTTTTATTCAGACTAAGGCAGGAAGAGTTTCTACATACCTATACATATTAACTCTTATAGACCCGGGACCTCAAAGAACCACACCATGTCCTTTCATAAATAAACATAAACAGACAAATCTCTCTGAAATTAAAAGCTTCTGAACGCATAGCACGGAAACCAACTCTTAAGCCTGATCAGCTCCATTTCTGAGATACTTATATGTTTAAAGTTGTCAGAATAGCAGCATGGTGATAGACACTGACAATGTGTATGTAACATAAAGCACTTTACCTTTAGAACTGTAAGGCTTATACACTAAATGGTTTATAGATAAAAATATATCCGTAGATCACCTACAATCTATTCATCCCTTCTTGTGCTGCGATAATCCAGGATAACACTGCCAACGGCATACAGGCCTATCAGATACCTGAGTCAGCAGAATGTGTTCCCTCCTTACTCATTTAGCTTCTTTTCTTTTATGACGGCACTCTCGTCTATTCTGTTTTTCATTGTTGCCATCTCTTGCTATCTTACACATCTTTTACCAGATGATGGCAGCACTGCTTTTTCTGCATGTCTGCCACAGCTACCAATGTGTATTGTCAGAGACGATGAACAGTACAGAGGTGCTTTTTGTCCCTGCATACCCCTTAGCTGTCTTGGCATCCTAATGAAGATGTTAGTGTTTGACACATTGAGGTTTCGCCGTCTCATTGTCATACATTCAAAGTTTGCCTAAAGCAAGCTGGATCTGGCGTATTCTGGGAAACCCATGCACCTCTCATGAGCCATTTCTGAGAAACAAGAGGCAGTCTACTCTGTTTGACAATATAAAGCACTGGGTTGAGGAGGTTACTGTGGAATGGACAATAAAATATTTACAAGAAGCTTTAGCAGCTTTAACAGTTAATTTTCTTTGCTGTCTATTTCAGATCTTACCACAGTCTTACATATTTATACAGAGAATCAACAAAACCAAAGTTAACATGAAATACCATATTAGGGTGTAACAGCTTTAAAAGAAATTTTTGAAGAGCTATTCTTTTTTCCAGTGTTTTCAAAGCTGATTATTTGGCTGGGGACCATCACCCAAACAAAAATACCCTCACTAAATAAACATGTCTGGATCTTTCTTTGCAGGCACTGGCAGGAGCATCCCCTTCCCACCAGCCAGAGACCATCCATGGCCAGAATCAGCTTCCTGCTCTCTTCCTCCCCAAGCCTCTGGCTGGGGCACTACACTCTCCCAGCAAGGCACGTCCTGGCTAGAGAAGGGGCCGCAAACCCCTCATGCCCTGGGAGGCCGCCTCCCGCATCCCTTGTGTCGGTGGATGAAGCCTTTCTTTCCAGAACCTCCAGCAAAGCCTTGCACAAATGTCCGCTTGGCAGCCCGACGCAAAATGCTGCCTGAGCCACCAGCAGAGTGGAAGGCCCGGTGTCCTTACGAAGACCCACGAAACAGGCAGCCAACTTGGAGCCAGAGCCAAAGCCGCAGTCAGAGTCGACCTCACTGCCATCATTTGGTCCTTTCCTAGAGCACTGGCTCCGCCCCTGCCGGTCATGCTGCTTACAGATCCCTACCCAGACAGTGGCAGCCTCATAGGTCAGTTTACACAGCCGACCTGGGCCTTCGGTGTCCTCCTCTGAGTTATTAGAGTCCCTTGGAAACAACTTACAAGTCTGTGTACACCCAACACTTGGAGTTGGAGACGATAGGATACATTGTGACCTGTGGTTTAATAGTCCAATTCCAAGTGTTCACGGATTCCCCAACCATTCAGTGCATTTTCTTTTCTAATTCATGATATACACAAACAAAAATAATGTTAGTGAGGAGAGTGCGCTAATATATATGAAGAGGACATTTAAAAGTTTGATAAATTCTCCTGGTTTGGATATGATCATATTTTTTGCTCTTCTGCTTTTCCTTGCTGTTAAATAGCTAGTTAAATGATTTTAGACAAAATCTGTGTATGCCATAATCATTGTGAAAAGGGATGATTACTCTAACAATATATAGTGAAAAAAATTACTTTAACTGACAACTTGTATTTGGTAATACACTGAAGTGGACCTGCAGTTCATCAGATGAGGAGAATGAGTATGTGTTTAGAAAGGATATAAGAGTGTCAATGGATAGTTTTTGTAAGAATAAGTGGAAAGTTTGTGTGATTGTAAAGTAGACTGAGGAAATTGTAGAATGTTCATTAAGATTTCAGAATATAGGAAAAGGTCAGTATGGTGTCTTGAGAAAAGAGATACGTAGGATGCACATAGTAAGCTGCAAGAGAAGAGTGTCTCTTGAACTTTTTCACCTGGTGTAATTTTGTTGTGAATGCACGCATTTAGCAGCAGTGATTAAGTACTTTTTTGCTTTTTTGTTTGATTTTCAATCCATGAAACTTGAGAGAGTAATTTGCAGGGTATCCAGATCAGGAGAATCCTTTCAGTGTCAAATCCAATTGTGAAGCATTAGAAGTGAGGCTTAACTTGTGGAAAGGTTAGTGCTATACTCAGCATGTTGTGTAACTAAAATAATGGTTAATGCACTACCCATTGCATTTTAATTAGTGCATTAGCATTTGGCCACTAACTAGGGATGATGAGAAGCTGAAAATGAGGCAACTTTTCTACCATAAGTTTTTCAACACTTTTCTTTTTGGGCACCTGGAGAAAAGGCAAATTCCAATATAGTTAGATTGAAAGTTGAGAATGTCTATTAGTCCTAATCATGACCTCAATAAATATTGTTTTAGTTTTGTGATACTGGCAGTGGGACATTGCTTATAGAATGCAATGTGTTTGTGGCTTGTGTTTTGGTTTGTTTTGGGCTTTTGCTATAGCTAGGTTAGTGTGTTTCCACAGAGTGTACATAATGTCCAATGTGATTCTCACAAGCAATCTCATAAACATAAATAAGATTTATCACACGCAGCATTGTGTTGTGTCCAACAGACTCACTCAGCATCCTGGCATAGTGTATCTGTGACAATTACACTGTATTGCCCTCCATTCAAACAACACATATTATAGTCATTATAGAAAACACCAGTTGTCGTTTCTGTTCCAAACTATTTCGCTATGATCACAAAAAAAGATTTCACAAAAAAATACAACCAAATAGCACTATTTCACAATTGCCTTGCGTGTTTGTGCTCTCTGTCTCTAGTCCAAGCATGAAATGTTGGCTCAGGGCCATTTGTTGCTTGCTGTACATCCCATGAAGCTTTTTGTATGATGTGTTGTCTTGAATAGTCATTCGCTCTATCCAGCGAGGGGGGTTGGAGGGGGTGGGACTTGTTCCCATGGTGACCACCAGTTACATAAACAGTGGGTACCTAATGTACAGTAGCTGAAGCATTAGAAAATGAGAGATAACGACAACGGATGGAGATAATAAACATTTAGGTTTTATACACTTTGAGATTCACATGCTATAAAAAAGGGTGGAGCCACAGTATAAACGTCTCATAAAGCACAACACGGACGCTTTAAATATTTTATTTTGTGTTGGTGTTCCTGGTATAGTTTTCTTCATGCCAGGCATTGCCTATGCCAATATACTTTCTGCTTTTAACATCCAATCTTTCGTATCCTGCAAACTCAACCTGCCTGCCTTTATTTGTCTCTTTTATTAGTTAGAATTAAATTAAGTCAGCAAGGTCATTAAAACATAGTGAGTGATTATGAAGTGAGTGCACCCTATTAGGCCTGGGTCCCTATATCACATGATAGCATTCAAACAATGTATCTTATTGGCCTCCAGAGTCTGAGGGACTATGGTTCTTAAATATTTTATTGTAACTGTGCACTGCAATCTGAGCGCTGATGAGACAACTGCAGTGGAAACTACTTCATTTTTCTCAGTTTCTACGAGTGATTTCAACCCTTAGGTGCTTTTCAAATCATGTATATTTGCAAAGTTTCAAGATTGCAACAGATTATTGCTCTTTTTATAGGCAGGTTAGTCAAATGTTAAAGTTTCCTTTACTTTGCACATTCTCAGGCAGTCATGGTGACTGTAGAAGAGGTGGCAGGCCAAGCATGAGCCCAACCTTCCCAACTTTTTTTGTCAGACGCTGTCTTATGAACTCAAGTACCCCCTTCATCGACACTACCATCACTTTCTTTCTAAACTAGATGTTATATATATATATATATATATATATATATAATCCATCCATCCATCCATCTTCATCGCTTATCCGGTATCGGGTCGCGGGGCAGCAGCTCAGTAGGGGACCCCAAACTTCCCTTTCCCAGGCCACATCAACCAGCTCCGACTGGGGGATCCGAGGCGTTCCCAGGCCAGGTTGAGATATATCTCTCCACCACTAGTCCTGGGTCTTCCAGAGGCCTCCTCCTAGCTGGCGTGCCTGGAACACCTCCCTAGGGAGGCGCCAGGAGGCATCCTTATCAGATGCCCGAACCTCCTCAACTGGCTCCTTTCAACGCGAAACAGCGGCTCTACTCCAGCTCCTCTCGGATGACTGAGCTTCCACCCTATCTCGGGAGACACAGCCACCCTCCTGAGGAAACCCATTTCGGCCGCTTGTACCCTCGATCTCGTTCTTTCAGTCATGACCCAGCCTTCCTGACCATAGGTGAGGGTAGGAAGAAAATTGTCCAGTAGATCGAAAGCTTTGCCTTCTGGCTCAGCTCTCTTTTCGCACACGGTGCGATAACGGAATGTAATACCGCACCAGCTGCTCCGATTCTCCGACCAATCTCACTCCATGATCCCCTCACTCGCGAACAAGACCCCAGGTACTTAACTCCTTCACTTGAGGTAGGACTCACTCCCTACCCGGAGAAAGGCCCTCCACGGTTTCCTGCTGAAACCATGGCCTCAGATTTAGAGGTGCTGATCTTCACCCAGCCGCTTCACACTCGGTGCTGCAAACCGATCCAGTGAGTGCTGAAGGTCACAGACCGATGACGCCATCAGACCACATCCATCCGCAAAAAGCAGTGATAGTCCTGAGCCCACCGAACTGCAACCCCTCCCCGCCCGACTACGCCTCGATATCCTGTGTCCTAATATATTACAAACAGGATTGGTGACAAGCGCAGCTTTGGCGGAGGCCAACCCTCACCTGGAACAGTCCGACTTACTGCCGAGAACCCGGACACAGCTCTCGCTTTGGTCATACAGAGATTGGATGGCCCTGAGAAGGGACCCCCTGACCCATACTCCCGCAGCACCTCCCACAATTTCTCCGGGGGACCCGGTCATACGCCTTCTCCAGATCCACAAAACAAATGTAGACTGGTGGAGCATACTCCCAGGCCCCCTCCAAGATCCTTGCGAGAGTAAAGATCTGATCCGTTGTTCCACGCCAGGACGGAATCCGCATTTTTCCTCTTCAATCTGAGGTTCGACTATCGGCCGACCCTCCTTTCCAGCACCTTGGAGTAACTTTACCAGGGAGGCTGAAAGTGTTATACCCCTGTAATTGGCACACACCGTCTGGTCTCTCTTTTTGAAGATCACCCCGGTCTGCCTCTCCTTAGGCACCGTCCCAGACTTCCACCCAAGTTGAAGAGGCGTGTCAACCAAGACATCCCCTCCACACACAGAGCTTTCAGATTTCTGGACGGATCTCATCAATCCCCTGGGGCTTGCCACTGTGGAGT
>NC_045751.1:1791952-1803689 GCF_008692095.1 Etheostoma spectabile
ATCCCCATCCACACCCAGACTTTCAGCATTTCTGAGCGATCTCATCAATCCTGGGGCTTTGCCACTGTGGAGTTGTTGACTACCTCAGCGACCTCCACCAGGGAAATTGACGACAATCCCCCATCACCTACCACAGAGGGCGTGTCAGCTGATTTAGGAGTTTCCTCAAAGTGCTCCTTCCAACGCTCTATTACCTCTCCAGTTGAGGTCAACACGTCCCATCCTTACTGTATACAGCTTGGAGGATTCCTTCCTCGCTTCCCCCCTTTCGAGGTGGCAACGGTTTTCCAGAAGCACTTGGTGCCGACCGAAAGTCCTTCTCCATTGCTTCTCTGGCTGCTTTGCCTCTGTCAACGGCAGAGCTTCAGCCCTCGGCCCGTCGTACCCTGCCACTGCCTCCGGTACTCTGGATACATACCCGGAAAGACTCCTTTTTTCATCGGACGCTCCCTGACCACCGGTGTCCCCAGGGTGTTTGTGGGTTACCGCCCCTTGAGGCCCTAAACCCTAAAACCACAGCTCGCCACCGCAGCTTTAGCAATGAAACTTTGAACATTGTCCACTCGGTTCATGCCCCCAGCCTCCACAGGATCCCCAAAAGCTCCGCCGGAAGTGCGCGTTGAGGTGAGGGGCCTCCTCAGACGTTCCCAGTTTACCCGCACTACCCATTTGGGGCTTACCATGTCTGTCCAAGGTCTTCTCCCCCACCCCTGACCCACTCACCACCAGATGGTGATCAGTTGACAGCTCTGCCCCTCTCTTCACCCGAGTGTCCAAAACATACGGCCTCAGATCAGATGAAACGATTAAAAATCGATACATTGACCTTGGCTAGGATGCTCTGGTAGCACGTACACTTATGAGCATCCCTATGTTTGAACATGGTGTTTGTGATGGACAACCATGACTAGCACAGATCCAAAACAGACAAGCACTCGTTAGACAGACTGCGTGCATCGCACACGACCCATGGGTCGCAGGCTAACAACACTGTGGACTTTAAGATTCAGCATCAAGAGTCCTGGAGGCCGGCCATGCGAGAGGTATCGAGGTCTACCGAGGCATGAATACGGGCAACTGGTTGGAACAATACCAGAAAGCAAGTCCAATAGTGCCAGTCACCGCTCAGGTGGACCCAGAAGATGAGGAGGGGGCGAAAAGAAGCGAGCAGACAATGGGTCCATGGGTACGCCTGGGACTACAGAGGTCCACACGCAAGGTCTCACGAAACGAGTGATATGAACTGTTAGGTGCATCGCAACACGGACAGCAGAGTGTTGCTCTCGCGGCGGGGGGTGTGAATATCCCAGGGACCAAAACGCCGGTCAGGCGCTGGGAGTACACACAACACCTAGCGGCCCAACCATGGCAACCGGAGTGGACAGAGTCCAACCCTATCCAGGAGTACGGTTCCAGAACCAGACTGTGCGTAGAGGTAAGCCCCACCAATCTAACTGGCAGCTCCACCTCCCCACAGTTCCGGCTCCTTCCCCCACAGAGAGGTGACATTCCACGTCCCCAGAGCCAGCCTCTGCCGCCGGGTCTGGTCCATTGAAGCCCATGACCTTCGCTGCCACCATGTGACAGCGCACCGACCCCTTGGATCCCCACAGGTAGTGGGCCCATGGGCGAGGGAGAAGTGCCACGTTGCTTCTTCGGCTGTGCCACCGGGCTCCGTGGCAAATCCGGCCACCAGGCGCTCGCTCACGAGCCCACCGTCTGGGCCTGGCTCCAGACGGGGGCCGGCGGTGTCCCCTATCCCTTCTTGTTCTTCCATTAGGTTTTTGAACCATTCTTGTCTGGCCCTCCCCTGAGACCTCTTTGCCATGGGACCCTACCAGGAGCACAAAGCTCAGACAACACGCCCTCAGGTTCATTGGGACCACAAACCTCTCCTCCACAATAAGGTGATGGTTCCCGGATATATATATAATATATATTATATATATAATATATATATATATATATATATATATAATATATATTTCATACCTAACATATGAATATATACTGTATATAATTCATTGATTTACAAATAACTAATGTTTAGGTTTGGTTAAGTTGCATTCTATCACCCTTGGTTTGCAGAAGCTGGACATACAAACTAGTTCTCTATAACTTTCACAATTGTATTACATTTATCATTAACATAACATTCATCCTTACTTGTAGCCAACTATTTTATCAATTTCTACAACCTTAAGCTACAGTATCTGTTTTAATTTCTCTGCTGGAGTGCTAATTAGTGATTAAATTCTTTTAGAATTTCTCCACATTCTTAATCAACTGGCAGAAGCACCTGTGGTACATGAACTCCAGATTTGAAATTAGTTAAATGGATCCTCCAGTTCTGTAACAACACTGGCAGGAAGATAGATAGCTAGAGGAGGTCAAAGTGAGCAGTAGTGGCGCACTCTAACATTTAGTCGCCCCCGCTTGTGAACTAAATACCAATGACAACAGCAATCGGGACACCTACCCACTCATTCGGTCACTCAGTCAGCTGGGTCGGATACAGCCCCCTCTGCCACCCTCCCCACAACAAGCCCCAGTACGGGGAACGCAAGCAACCACACGGTTGCACACCTAAGTCTGAACCTCTCGCCCCTCTCACCTTTCTGACTTCCACCTGAGCAGACAGCAGCAACTTGAGACTCCGCCTTGAGGGTCCTCAGGACAGGTAAGCCATCACTCGGCCTCTCACAGGTGTGCTGTCTCGTTCAATGTGTGTACACTTCCACTTGAATCAGGATTCTCACCATACCTGCAGTTTTCTCCTTTGATTTCCGTCAATCACCAGCTCTCCTGTTCTATTTTGTTAAATAATTTTATATACATATTTATTTTTATATATGTTTTGACAAAACACAACTTCTTTGTTCCTCCTTCTTATTGCTTGGCATTTTTATGGAGGTTCGGAGGCTGATTTTATTGAAGCTAAAAGTAAACTTTGCAAACTTGCCTTTTAATCTACTTAGCCAAAAGTGTCATTTGCATGCGAATATACTTTAGCATTGAAGACTCCTTTGTTCCATCAAGAAACTTTGTGAACAGCATTTTGATTGGAATGAAACAGACAGTATGTGTTGTGTTCATGACACCTTGGTCTAAACTTTCCGCTTTGTTATTTCCTTCATGTCTCACATGTTTCCAGTGACAGCACCATGGTCTCTATCTTTGTTTCTTTCAGCCCACTTGGGTAATTCAAACATATTGATTCCAGGCCCCTGACGCAGCTGGTTGCCATGTCTGAAGAGCGTGTGCTGGCGTTTAAAAGCCCAAGGTTATTAAAGGAATGTGCTAACTTTGCCCTTTTCACTGCCTCAACATTCTATTTGCTTCGGTGGGTCTTTGTGCGTGGTGTGGATGACTATGTTGGCTAATCGATGGTCAACATGCAGCCGTGTTGTCTTGCTTTGTCTCCCGTTTACCATGGAACAGGAGGTACTGATGTGTTTTGTTCCCTGTGACTTTTTTGCCTCACCCCCGACTCTCCAGGGTAGCCATGCACAGTTCTCACCATGACGACCAGAGAGGAAAATGCAGGCGGCACAATCTGCAGGGAGGTTCAAGCCCAGAAGTAGCATATCATCTCCTCTTCTTCCTTTTTTCTAGTCCCTCTGACCCCTCAGTTTCTTTTGCTTTCTCTAGTTGATCCTTTCTTTGCTACTGTTTATCTAACCTTCTCTTCTTATCCTCACATCCTGCTCCTTCCACCCTCTACGTTCCCTTTTTTATCACCAATGACTTAGACATGGATTAACACCATAACTGAAAGTACACATTTAATTCTCAGACATATTAACTTTACTGTAAAGACTGCTCACCCTGCCAGACACAGACATGCTCACTTTATAGAGGATACGAGCCCACCATTTGCAATGCTAGTTGCCACCCTTCCTCTATGACCCCTGACTATAAATAAGCAAATGAATACTTTTATGGGCCAAAGTAACTAATCCTTTGTCGTTGTCCTTTGAACACGCTATTTCAGGGCGAGGACAACTGTGTGGATGGGTTCTGAGGGCTACTGACAGCTGTAAGATATTCTGGCAATGATGCTACCGCTTGCATATAGGCCTATGACATCTCCGTGATCAGCAGCGTAGCTAGCATGTGGCGCTAACCACAAAACAAGACTAGACATGAGTGGAGTACAAGGGGACATAATGCTCATTCATCATATCGGCAGGAGTACCACAGTCAGCAATCCATGGGTTTTTTTGCAGCAGTTTTTTTCATTGAGGTTTGATAGGTGGGAGTATAGGAAATGAAAAAGAATTTATATTGTAGACATCAGATCAATTTACAAGTATTGTATGCACAATGCTTTTCTTTTATTGTCCTTTGTGTCCAGATACAGAGAATTGTCTTGGAAGAAAGTCAATGCGCCTAAGGACATCATGCTGGAGGAGCTGTCCTTATCCTCAAACCGGGCTCTCGTCTCTTCAAAATGCGCCAGAGACGCTCAGAAAAATACACTTTTGAGAGCATCCAGAATGAAACACCCGAAGCTCATGTAAGCAAAACTGTGACGCAATAACAACATGTGAATGAAAATACAAAAACACATATGCACAAGAAGAAAAATCATTGAATTATGTCTCAATTGTGCAGGAGTAGTTAAACTTTGGGAAAATCATAGAACCCTTTGTTGCCAAGATTACATGAGAAGATCAATACCAAAACAAGTATGTGCAATTACTATGGCGCTCTGAAGGTGGTTAGCTTAGTTTAGCATAAAGACTGGATGCAGGGAAACGCTTCATGGCTCTGTCAATTCTAGCAACAAGCAATAATTAGGCCAATAATTTGTAATAATTTAATATTTAAAAAATATTTAAATACACTACGTCACAGTAGATTGATTTGGATTATCAAACACTTATTAAAACAACTTTGATAAAGTAGTTATGGTACACGTCACATTGTCAGAGCGTGTTTTCTTGTCTGTCATGTTTTCTCTCCATCACTCAAAAAACATTTGCACAATACTTTTCACCTGACAAAGTATATGTGGAAAAGATGAAGCACTTAACGGGTTATTTGACTTGTGGTCTCCAGACATGGAGTGGCACAGAATAGTAGTTATAAAAGTCTTCCAGCGGTCATAAGGAGCTTTATATGTCCTTTGTGTATGGATGGGCAGTGTGCCAAGTCTTCTGTTCCTTTTTCCCTCTCCATCAGTCCTTATCTTATCCTGACCTGGTCAGAAGTAAACAATGTAAGTATCAAAACTCTCATTAAATTGAATTAAGAGAAAGTAAGTTTCTCGTGTATATCTAATTACTTAGCTAGTTAAATCCTCTTTCATTTGTTTTTGTTGGGTGCTTTGTGTACTTTTCATTGCCCCCTGAAGTCCACAGATAAAATAATTATTATTCTCCAGGGAAGTTTTTTTTTCTCCTCATCTTTGAAGTGGAGAGAACTCGCAGATCTCTGGTTTGTTTATGTGCTCGGGGGCAACGAGGGATTTTATTTCAAGTTGTCAACATTTCCTAAGAAAGTCCCGGAGTAAATCATCATACATATCTTCAGAGGGATGAAGCTGGATGCTTGGGTACATTTGGTCCTAGCCCACACAAAACAGTGTTTCTAATGTTAGGAAAAGTACTCGCAATAAGTTTCTCTGCTTCTTCTGTTGTTGGAAGATCGAGGTTGTAACTGCTTTGAGTCACATGAAAAATAAAAAAGTGTAGCCTGGTAATCCAGACCCATCCAAAAGATTTTGGAGGGTCTGGCATCGAGTAATGAAGTCGCCTATTTTAAGGGGGGCACCAAGCGTGCATTTTAAAATCTCACTGCACGCAATTGGATACACTACACCAATCACAACACCACACGGGTGACGTATCCAGAGTCCCATGTGCTTAGCTACCAGCGGAGCTAACTGGTAGATTATACTGTTTTGTACCTTGTAGCTCGCCTCTGGCCCTGCCCTACATCAGATACACAGATTGATTGGCGCAGCTCGCCACTGGCCCCGCCTATATCAGATACCAGATATGATTGGCGCGCTCGCCACTGGCCCCGCCTATATCAGATACACAGATGTGATTGGTGCAGCTCGCCTCTGGCCTGCCATATCAGATCATTCAGCTCGGCAATAAGGGCATAGTTAATGAGCAGTGTGTACAGTAAATCAGTAAAAATTTAACACACAGATATAGCTATAATATAATTATTGTATATTGATTATTGATATTGATATATGATATATTTTTGAGAAAAAAAGATCACCCCACACGTTTAACTTAATAACAACAACTGTTTTGAAGCTCTACAATAACACAAATAAGTAAAGGCATGTTTGTGTAGATTTCCAACTTGGCAACTCCATCTACTAAGGAAGGGGTCAACAGTCCAGAAAAGCTGGAGATTACTTTGTAGCTACTGTTCCAGGTTAAAAGTGAAATCTGAATTCCAACAGATGCAAATTTGTATTTACACTTTTCTTTCAAGCTTAACTCACCTCTTAATCTTTCTTTCAGAACACAATGGTTTCTCAAATGAGAATGGGAGTGCCACGGACAGCCGCAACGGCGAGAACAATGTGGATGTCGACACAATTGCCTACTGTGCCATCTGACAGAAGCATGGTGCCAAATCCGACAGATTGCCCCGGTATGTAACAATACAACCAAGAGTTTAGACCAAGCCATTGCAGCAGTGATGTACTGTAGCTGAGGTTGGATCGACTAACCAGTTGACCTGGACCAGTGATCTACTTAGTCCTGTTTCTGCGAACAATACACTGCTTTCCATCTATTACATCATCACTGACAAAGCCCGTCCTGAGCTGAGTACTGTTATCTATGATTGTCACTGTCATATGTTGTAAAGGTTTGGCTTCATTAACATGGTTGGTAGAATTGTGCCATACTGACTTCCCTTTGGTTTAGTTTTTTTTTTTTAACAACTGAATGTAGTACAGCTCACGCGGATGTGTAGTGCTCCTGGTGGATGTATGGAGTTTTGTAAGGATTCAGCTGTTTTGTATTGTATGTACTCAGGCAGGCTCTGATTGTAAAGGAAAGCATTTTCTTTTGCCTGGAATCTTCTGGCCTCAGGCAGAATATTGCTTACATGTGTTCATTCTTCCTCCCTGCCTGCTGTCTCTTTTCTCTGTCTTTCTATCGTCATCCCACTCCCTTTTCATACTGATCTCTTCTCTCCACATCCCGTATTTCCTCGCTGCCCCCACCCCCTTCTCGTTACAATCAGCTTTGACCATCTTTTTTAAGAACAAAATGTTGATTTTTACCCACGGAAGTGTTTCTGTTTGACCTCTTGTGCCACTGATACCATCAAGTTTGCACTCACATCCTCCCTCGTGTCTAAATTCCTCCAGTGACACAAAACCAATACTGATTTAGGGATGAGTACCTCAGCACAGGGGTGGGGTTTTATTTCTGGAGCTCGGACCAGACACCAACCTTCAGAGTTCTCAATGAAGTCACTCCAGCTGTAGCAGAAATCAGGCCAAGTGCAATAGTATCAAATGGTTAAGACTCTTGAAATAGCACACCTCACTCGCCAATGTTCCATGCCCTGTAATGCAAAATGTCTTTACCAGGCTATAGTCATACACGGTGACTTTAGATTATAAAGAGCTTAAATAAGACAAGAATTGAAATTATATTGAAGATTTTGAAGTATTAGCTAGAAATTGGTAACAACAATAAATGATAATTTACCGTAGGAAAGATAGCTTTATTAAACCTTCTAAAAATCTACTCTTATGTCCACTTGAATTGTTGTGGCCAAAGCATATATAAAATCAATGTGTTTTTGATTATAGACCATTTTTCAAAATGATGCCAATTGAATGTTTTGGAAAGTCTTCTTTCTGACCTTTCAATGCTTTTGCATCTCCACACGAGTGCATAGAGTTGGGTGTGGACAGTCCTTTCCCACAAAAAATATCAACTCAGCACAATGCTCAACCCGAGAAAACTTCCCATGGCCTCGAGAAATCTTTATACACATGTTTTGTTAATAGATTCTCCCCGAAATCTGTAAACCTCTCCTCAGGTCTGTTTGGTCTCATCCTGCTTCCTCCTCAGGGCAAAAATAAACTCAGGAAGGGGGATTGTTCAATGTGAGCGGTTAGGACGTGACATGACGCCCTGTGTTATGTAATGCCTGAGTCTTGCAAGCCCCCTGAGTGAAGGGCTGGGTTTGAAGGATAGTGCTTTGGATAGGCCTCTCCCATCAACACACATAGACTAGGCGGGGAGGCATACATGCTACTAAACACACAACAACACACACACACACCTACAATACACAGACACACACACACAACACAACAACACACACACCACACTCAGAAGCTGCCCCTTGATTTGTTTTGCTGAACTTTAACAAGGATTAATGGCTGAAAGAAGACCCAACTTTGCAGGTATTGCAATGTTGGGCACCAAGCAGAAATTAGGAGTTACATATTTATAACAAATATGTGTATAATATATACATATATATATCTATATATATATTCTATAATATATATATATATATATATACCATGTTCGCACTTTAGTACGATAGTGAATATGTCTCATACTATAATGTGTATATTTATTCCCTTCATTACTACCATGTGCGTCGAAATGCCCAACACCTGACTGCAGAATTGAGTTAAATTTAAAATACAATAGATAATAGATGTAAAACGAATGGAGAAAACCTATGGAAAGCCCTATGTTTATCATCACTGTCTTGTTGTACAACCACCCAGGGTACGGAGTCCTTTGAAAGACATCCCTCCAGAGATTCAACCGTAACGCTGACCAAAGTCCTACCACTCACCCTGGGAGCAGCCATCGCCACTGACCCAGCCTTGGCTGACACGCTCTTCCCCATGTGCCCGTGCCAGAGCCCCAACCTGACCCACCAGGGTACAAAAGTTTCAACAGGTAACAACCTTACAGGTTTAATAAATGCCTAAACATGCCCACTATAAAGAAGTATAAACATGCAAACTGGACTATGAACATTTGTTATGTAAAGTAAGCTTGTTATCTTTCGGTAAACAGCAGTCACTGTGGCCATTGTGGAGGATGGTAAATGTTAGACAATGATATACAGTAGCACAAGTAGGAAGACTCTAAAGCCTTAAAACTGACTCAGTAATGTTGATTTATACTGCAACCATATGTAACTGGTCATACCACACCTTGTAAGGCTGTAGCAGCAAAACCTCTGCGTGTATCGATTGAGCAAGGGTGTGTTTTATATCTATAAATTCAACTGAGATATTTTGTTATCAAAACTAACATAGGCTAGCTTTAATTCATCATGGACACAAATGCTGACTGAGTAGTCCTGTCCATTACCTCACAATGTACAAAAGTCTGCTTCTCACTCTAATCCGCTATCTTGGTCAAGTCTTCCTTGGCTTTAATTAGTTGCATCACTTCAAATGTCACTGCTGTCTCTCTCATTAACACATGACGAATACTGTTAAAACACTGTCACCCTGTCCACCAGGGTGGCAACCCATTGGTGGCTTTGGTAAGGCACCCAGACCTGCTCCCATCAAGTCCCTCCAGGTGGAACCCTCCCTGACTACACAGAGCTCCAGGGGGATGCGGCAGGCAACCGACCCTCCTTCAACAGACTGCTCTGGGGTGGGTAACGGTGGGCGATCCAGTCCCTTTCCTGCTGTTTCCCTTGAGCCTTGCTCTCCCTGAGTCAGAGGACCTTTGATCCCATAATGAGGTCCACACGAGATGCTGTCTACTCTGTTGCTGCACCGAGGTGTGGGTGGCGGGGTAACCGTTAGGTCAGAACAGAGTCAGGGGTGAAAGAAATGTTAAGTTCCATGTATGTAGCATCCCTTTTTTTTCCAGGGATGTTCACTATAACGCTGCTCTCACAAATGATGAATCATCCGTATGGTAGGCAGACACACTTTGGAAGAAATGGAATGTATTGTAAATTAATGTGCATAAGAGTATTTTATCTTGAAGACACGTTTTTGCTCAATAACATGGTGTAGAATGCAACAAGTACATAATTTTTTTCTTTTCTATTTGTAATTATGTTCATGCTTGAATTTGGATTTCTGCACTAAAAGGGCTGAGATGCTTCTTTCGTTTGGACATGGATCCAATCTGTAACAAATTCTACAACATGTCCCAGTAATGATTTCCACAGTGAGTGGGTTATGCGCTACACTGAAGGATCACTGGAAAAAAGGAGGTGCTGTGCCTGTGTGTTACACTCATATCAGCAAACCCATCACTTATCGCATCGTACGAGAGAGAAAAGATACTTGTGAACCACTGTTACAAGCCTCAAGGTACACTGCCTGACAAATCAATCTTCTTCACTGACATGAGGATCATGATGATGTGTCTTCACATTTGGGTTTGCCAAGTCGAAGGAATGGGATTAATTGGAGGGCTGCTTGATAAGCTGTGTCCACTCCATATCTTTCCCATTGCTGTTTATTATTACAGAAATTACAACATTGACATTCCTCAATTCTTGTTCTGTTTTGTTGGCATATGAGGTCAAAGGTTTTTACAATGGGATTTTTTCTTTTTATGACTCCTAAATCGGAAAACAAAAACTCTCACAGCCATAAAAAAATCAATTTTTGCCATGGTTTTAGGAATAAATCTGGTTTAAATCAGGCTATGAAGAGACTGCAAACAACCCGTCTGTAAAACCTTCAGAATGTAATGAATGAAATGGAAAGTTTGGGTGTGTAATTGCTCTGCTGAAGGGCCAATATTTCTGCTTCAGGGTATGAGATCTAAAATCTAATTTTAGAAACAGCCTTAAGAAAAATGCATAGTAAAATCCATACATTTTGCAAGACACTACAGGTGAATAGGGTAACATATTTAACTAATAGTATATTACCATGAAACTTCCCCACTTGATTACTTACAATGACAATTATTTATTGTATTACAAATTTCTGAAAGATTATGTTAAATAGGAGGCATTATCTAATGTTGAATGTTATATGTTATATATCTAACTGAATTATAGTGAAAATCTACAGCCACAATTGACAAAGTGTAGTAAAATAAACATATGCTATCTATTTGGATCATGAAAGAAAAATAGTCCAAAATCTTAAAAAGTGACCAGTGCATGTTTCTGCCTGTAGTGTCTCGCCTTTATATTATGGCTTACTTCTTCCTTAACAACATAACGCAACTTATAATACTAATATTTCTCTTTACTGTCTCAAACACTTGCATATTTTTGTATGCTTCTTACCCAACCATGATAGTAGAATACCGAAGAAACAGAGTCAGAAGGTCAAATATTCACAGCCTTTTTTCACCTCTTTAGTTTCCGTTTACATATATATATTCTTCCGTATAATCACTGATCATTGTGTCCAAGGTTAAAGCCGGGAGCCATTGTAACATCCAGCCCGGGACTGCAGATAAAAACTCGCTTTTTGATGATTTACAGAAATCTTTATTCTATGTCTGACTGCCGTGTTTGACTACCTCAGCGACCTCCACCAGGGAAATTGACGACAATCCCCCATCACCCTACCACAGAGGGCGTGTCAGCTGGATTTAGGAGTTCCTCAAAGTGCTCCTTCCAACGCTCTATTACCTCTCCAGTTGAGGTCAACAACGTCCCATCCTTACTGTATACAGCTTGGAGGATTCCTCGCTTCCCCCTTTCGAGGTGGCGAACGGTTTTCCAGAAGCACTTTGGTGCCGACCGAAAGTCCTTCTCCATGTCTTCTCTGGCTGCT
>NC_045751.1:1803699-1803826 GCF_008692095.1 Etheostoma spectabile
CACGGCAGAGGCTGCAGCCCTTCGGGCCCGTCGGTACCCTGCAACTGCCTCCGGAGTACTCTGGGATAACATATCCCGGAAAGACTCCTTTTTCAGTCGGACGGCTTCCCTGACCACCGGTGTCCAC
>NC_045751.1:1803919-1804879 GCF_008692095.1 Etheostoma spectabile
GTCCACTCAGGTTCAATGCCCCCAGCCTCCACAGGGATGCCCAAAAAGCTCCGCCGGAAGTGCGAGTTGAAGTTGAGGGGCCTCCTCCAGACGTTCCCAGTTTACCCGCACTACCCATTTGGGCTTACCAGGTCTGTCCAGAGTCTTCCTCCCACCCCCTGACCCAACTCACCACCAGATGGTATCAGTTGACAGCTCTGCCCCTCTCTTCACCCAGTGCCCAAAACATACGGCCTCAGATCAGATGAAACGTTATAAAATCGATCATTGACCTTTTGGCCTAGGATGCTCTGGTAGCACGACACTTATGAGCATCCCTATGTTGGAACATGGTGTTTGTGATGGACAATCCATGACTAGCACAGAGTCCAACAACAGACAACCACTCTGGTTTGATCAGGGAGGCCTCTTCCTCCCATCACCAGCCTCTCCAAGTATCTCCATCATTGCCCACGTGGTGCGTTGAAGTCCCCCAGCAGAACAATGGAGTCCCCTACTGACCCCATACAGGAGTCCATTCAAGGTCTCCAAGAAGCTGAATACTCCGAACCTCTTGTTTGGTGCATACGCACAAACACAGTCAGAGTTTTCCTCCCCATCACCCGCAGGCGTAGGGAGGTGACCCTCATCATCCACCGGGTAAACTCCAACGCAGCGGTCTCAGGCGGGGGCTTGTGAGTATCCCACCACCCGCCCGGCGCCTCACACCATGGGCAACTCCGAGTAGGCACAGAGTCCAACCCCTATCCGGTACGTTCCGAACCGAGACTGTGCGTAGAGGTAAGCCCCACCAATCACTGGCAGCGCTCCACCTCCCGCACAAGTTCCGGCTCCTTCCCCCCACAGAGGGTGCACTCCCCGTCCCCAGAGCCAGCCTCTGCCGCCCGGGTCTGGTCCATTGAAGCCCATGACCTTCGCTGCCACCCATGTGACAGCGCACCCGACCCCTTTGGATCCTCC
>NC_045751.1:1804889-1817965 GCF_008692095.1 Etheostoma spectabile
GGGCCCATGGGCTGGAGGGAGAAGTGCCACGTTGCTTCTTCGGGCTGTGCCCAACCGGGCTCCGTGGCAATCCCGGCCACCAGGCGCTCGCTCACGAGCCCACCGTCTGGGCCTGGCTCCAGACGGGGGCCGGGCGGTGTCCCTCTATCCCTTACTTGTTCTTCCATTAAGGTTTTTGAACCATTCTTTGTCTGGCCCCTCCCCTGAGACCTCTTTGCCATGGGAGACCCTACCAGGAGCACAAAGCTCCAGACAACACAGCCCTCAGGTTCATTGGGACACACAAACCTCTCCTCCACAATAAGGTGATGGTTCCCGGATATATATATATATATATATATATATATATATATAAATATATATATTCATATACATATACATATGAATATATACTGTATATATAATTCATTGATTTACAAATTAACTAATGTTTAGGTTTGGTTAAGTTTGCATTCTACCACTTGGATTTGCAGAAGCTGGACATACAAACTAGTTCTCTATAACTTTCACAATTGTATTACATTTATCATTAACATAACATTCATCCTTAACTTGTAGCCAACTATTTTATCAATTTCTACATAACCTTAAGCTACAGTATCTGTTTTAATTTCTCTGCTGGAGTGCTAATTAGTGATTAAATTTCTTTTAGAATTTCTCCCACATTCTTAATCAACTGCAGAAGAAGCACCTGTGGTACATGAACTCCAGATTTGAAATTAGTTAAATGGATCCTCCAGCTTCTGTAACAACACTGGCAGGAAGATAGATAGCTAGAGGGAGGTCAAAGTGAGCAGTAGTGGCAGCACTCTAAATTTAGTCAGCCCTCCGCTTGTGAACTAAATACCAATGACAACAGTCAATCGGACACCTACCCACTCATTCGGTCACTCAGTCAGCTGGGTCGGATACAGCCCCCTCTGCCCACCCTCCCCACAACAAGCCCCAGTACCGGGGAACGCAAGCAACCACACGGGTTGCACCACTAAGTCTGAACCTCTCGCCCCTCTCACCTTTCTGACTTCCTACCCTGAGCAGACAGGCGCAACTTGAGACTCCGCCTTGAGGGTCCTTCAGGACAGGTAAGCCATCACTCGGGCCTCTCCACAGGTGTGCTGTCTCGTTCAATTGTTACACTTCCACTTTGAATCAGGATTCTCACCATTACCTGCAGTTGCTTCCTCTTTGATTTCCAGTCAATCACCCAGCTCTCCTGTTCTATTTTGTTAAATAATTTTTATATACATATTTATTTTTATATATGTTTTTGACAAACACAACTTCTTTTGTTCCTCCTTCTTATTGCTTGGCATTTTTATGGAGGTTCGGAGGCTGATTTTATTGAAGCTAAAAGTAAACTTTGCAAACTTGCCTTTTAATCTACTTAGCCAAAAGTGTCATTTGCATGGCGAATATACTTTAGCTATTGATAGACTCCTTTGTTCCATCAAGAAACTTTGTGAAAAGCATTTTGGATTGGAATGAAACAGACAGTATGTGTTGTGTTCACTGACACCTTGGTCTAAACTTTCCGCTTTGTTATTTCCTTCATTGTCTCACATGTTTCCAGTGACAGCACCATGGTCTCTATCTTGTGTTCTTTCAGCCCACTTGGGTAATTTCAAACATATTGATTCCCAGGCCCCTGACGCAGCTGGTTGCCATGTCTGAAGAGCGTGTGCTTGGCGTTTAAAAGCCCAAGGTTATTTAAAGGAATGTGCTAACTTTGCCCTTTTCACTGCCTCAATCACTTCTATTTGCTTCGGTGGGTCTTTGTGCGTGGTGTGGATGCTTAATGTTGGCTAATCGATGGTCAACATGCAGCCGTGTTGTCTTGCTTTTGTCTCCCGTTTTACCATGGAACAGGAGGTACTGATGTGTTTTGTTCCCTGTGACTTTTTTGCCTCACCCCCGACTCTCCAGGGGTAGCCATGTCACAGTTCTCCACCATGACGACCAGGGAGAGGAAAATGCAGGCGGCAGCAATCTGCAGGGAGGTTCAAGCCCAGGAAGGTAGCAATATCATCTCCTCTTCACTTCCTTGTTTTCTAGTCCCTCTGACCCCTCAGTTTCTTTTGCTTTCTCTAGTTGCATCCTTTCTTTGCTACTGTTTATATCTCACCTTCTCTTCTTATCCTCACATCCTGCTCCTTCCACCCTCCTACGTTCCCTTTTTTATCACCAATGACTTAGACATGGATTTAACACCATAACTGAAAGTACACATTTAATTCTCAGACATATTAACTTTACTGTAAAGACTGGCTCACCCTGCCAGACACAGACATGCTCACTTTATAGAGGATACGAGCCCACCATTTGCCAATGCAGTAGTTGCCAACCCTTCCTTCTATGACCCCTGACTATAAATAAGCAAATGAATACTTTTATGGGCCAAAGTAACTAATCCCTTTGTCGTTGTCCTTTGAACACGCTATTTCAGGGCGAGGACAACTGTGTGGATGGGTCTGAGGGCTACTGACAGCTGTAAGATATTCTGGCAAATGATGTGCCTACCGCTTGCATATAGGCCTATGACATCTCCGTGATCAGCATGCAGTAGCTAGCATGTGGCGCTAACCACAAAACAAGCACTAGACATGAGTGGATTACAAGGGGACATAATTGCTCATTCATCATATCGGCAGGAGTACCACGTCAGCAATCCATGTAGGTTTTTTTTGCAGCAGTTTTTTTTCATTGAGGTTTGATAGGTGGGAGTATAGGAAATAGAAAAATGAATTTATCTTGTTAGACATCAGATCAATTTACAAGTATTTATTGTATGCACAAGTGCTTTAGTCTTTTATTTGTCTCTTTGTGTCCAGATACAGAGATGGATCTTGGGAAGAAAGTCAATGCGCCTAAGGACATCATGCTGGAGGAGCTGTCTCTTACCTCAAACCGGGGCTCTCGTCTCTTCAAAATGCGCCAGAGACGCTCAGAAAAATACACTTTTGAGAGCATCCAGAATGAAAACAACCAGAAGCTCAATGTAAGCAAAAACTGTGACGCAATAACAACATGTGAATGAAAACATACAAAAACACATATGCACAAGAAGAAAAATCATTGAATTATGTCTCAATTGTTGCAGGAGTAGTTAAACTTTTGGGAAAATACATAGAAACCCTTTGTTGCCAAGAGTTACATGAGAAGATCAATACCAAAAACAAGTATGTGCAATTACTATGGCGCTCTGAAGGTGGTTAGCTTAGTTTAGCATAAAGACTGGATGCAGGGAAACCGCTTCAATGGCTCTGTCAATTTCTAGCAACAAGGCCAATAATTTAGGCCAATAATTTAGTAATAATTTAATATTTAAAAAATATTTTAAATACACATACCGTCACAGTAGATTGATTTGGATTATCAAAACACTTTATTAAAACACACTTTGATAAAGTAGTTATGGTAACACGTCACATTGTCAGAGCGTGTTTTCTTGTCTTGTCATGTTTTCCTTCCATCACTCAAAAAACATTTGCACAATACTTTTCACCCTGACAAAGTATATGTGGAAAAGATGAAGCACTTAACGTGTTTATTTGACTTGTGGTCTCCAGACATGGAGTGGCACAGAATAGTAGTTATAAAAGTCTTCCAGCGGTCATAAGGAGCTTTATTAATGTCCTTTTGTGTATGGATGGGCAGTGTGCCAAGTCTTCTGTTCCTTTTTCCCCATCAGTCCTTATCTTATCCTGACCTGGTCAGAAGTAAAACAATGTAAGTATCAAAACTCTCATTAAAATTGAATTAAGAGAAAGTAAGTTTCTCGTTGTTATATCTAATTACTTAGCCTAGTTAAATCCTCTTTCATTTGTTTTTGTTGTGGCTTTGTGTACTTTTCATTGCCCCCCTGAAGTCCACAGATAAAATAATTATTATTCTCCAGGGAAGTTTTTTTCTCCTCATCTTTGAAGTGAGGAGAACTCGCAGATCTCTGGTTTGTTTATTGCTCGGGGCAACGGAGGGATTTTATTTCAAGTTGTCAACATTTCCTAAGAAAGTCCCGGAGTAAATCATCATACATATCTTTCAGAGGGATGAAAGCTGGATGCTTGGGTACATTTGGTCCTAGCCCACAAAACAGTGTTTCTAATGTTAGGGAAAAGTGACTCGCAATAAGTTTCTCTGCTTCTTCTGTTGTTGGAAGATCGAGGTTTGTTAACTGCTTTGAGTTCACATGAAAAATGAAAAAAAGTGTAGCCTGGTAATCCAGACCCAAATCCAAAAGATTTTGGAGGGTCTGGCATCGAGTAATGAAGTCGCCTATTTTAAGGGGCGGCACCAAGCGTGCATTTTAAAATCTCACTGCACGCAATTGGATAACACTACGACCAATCACAACACCACACGGGGTGACGTATCCAGAGTCCCATGTGCTTAGCTACCAGCGGAGCTAACTGGTAGATTATACTGTTGTTACCTGTTCAGCTCGCCTCTGGCCCTGCCTACATCAGATACACAGATATGATTGGCGCAGCTCGCCACTGGCCCCGCCTATATCAGATACACAGATATGATTGGCGCAGCTCGCCACTGGCCCCGCCTATATCAGATACACAGATGTGATTGGTGCAGCTCGCCTCTGGCCTGCCTATATCAGATCATATATCAGCTCGGCAATAAGGGCATAGTTAATGAGCAGTGTGTACAGTAAATCAGTAAAACTTATCACAACAGATATAGCTATATAATATAATTATTGATAATTATTGATTATTGATATTGATATATGATATAATTTTTGAGAAAAAAAGATCACCACACGTTTAACTTAATAACAACAACTGTTTTGAAGCTCTTACAATAACAACAAAATAAGTAAAGGCATGTTTTGTGTAGAATTTCCAACTTGGCAACTCCATCTACTAAGGAGAGGGTCAACAGCTCCAGAAAAGCTGGAGATTACTTTGTTAGCTACTGTTCCAGGTTAAAAGTGAAATCTGAATTCCAACAGATGCAAATTTGTATTTACCTTTTCTTTCAAGCTTAACTCACCTCTTAGATCTTTCTTTCAGAACACAATGGTTTCTCAAACTGAGAATGGGAGTGCCACGGACAGCCGCAACGGCGAGAACAATGTGGATGTCGACCAATTGCCTACTGTGCCATCTGACAGAAGCATGGTGCCAAATCCAGACAGCATTGCCCCGGGTATGTAACAATACAACCAAGAGTTTAGGGACCCAAAGCCATTGCAGCAGTGATGTACTGTAGCTGAGGTTGGATCGACTAACCAGTTGACCTGTGACCAGTGATCTTACTTAGTCTCTGTTTCTGCAGAACAATACAACTGCTTTCCATCTATTACATCATCACTGACAAAGCCCAGTCCTGAGCTGAGTACTTTATCTATGATTGTCACTGTCATATGTTGTAAAGGTTTGGCTTCATTAACATGGTTGGTAGAATTGTGCCATACTGGACTTCCCCTTTGGTTTAGTTTTAGTTTTTTTTTAACATACTGAATGTAGTACAGCTCACGCGAGATGGTAGTGCTCCTGGTGGATGTATGGAGTTTTGATAAGGATTCAGCTGTTTTGTATTGTATGTACTCAGGCAGGCTCTGATTGTAAAGGAAAGCATTTTCTTTTTGCCTGGAATCTTCTGGCCTCAGGCAGAATATGCTTACATGTTGTTCATTCTTCCTCTCTCTGCCTGTCTCCTTTTTTCTCTGTCTTTCTATCGTCATCCCACTCCCTTTTTTCATACTGTATCTACTTCTCCACATTCCCGTATTTCCCTCGCTGCCCCCCACCCTTCTCGTTACAATCAGCTTTGACCATCTTTTTTAAGAACAAAATGTTGATTTTTACCCACGGAAGTGTTTCCTGTTTGCCTCTTGTGCCACTGATACCATCAAGTTTGCACTCACATCCTCCCTCGTGTCTAAATTCTGCCCAGTTGACACAAAACCAATACTGATTTAGGGATGAGTACCTCAGCACAGGGGTGGGGTTTTATTTCTGGAGCTCTGGACCAGACACCAACCTTCAGTGTCTCAATGAAGTCACTCCAGCTGTAGCAGAAATCAGGCCAGAGTGCAATAGGTATCAAATGGTTAAGACTCTTGAAATAGCACACTCACTCGCCAATGTTCCATGCCCCTGTAATGCAAAATGTCTTTACCAGGCTATAGTCATACACGGTGAACTTTAGATTATAAAAGAGCTTAAATAAGACAAGAATTGAAATTATATTGAAGATTTTGAAAGTATTAGCTAGAAATTGGTAACAACAATAAATGATAATTTACCGTAGGAAAGATAGCTGTTAAAACCTTCTAAAAATCTACTCTTATGTCCACTTGAATTGTTTTGTGCCAAAGCATATATGAAAATCAAATGTGTTTTTGATTATAGGACCATTTTTCAAAATGATGCCACATTTGAATGTTTTGGAAAGTCTTCTTTCTGACCTTTCAATGCTTTTGCATCTCCACACAGAGTGCATAGAGTTGGGTGTGTGACAGTCCTTTCCCACAAAAAATATCAACTCAGCCAAATGCTCAACCACGAGAAAACTTCCCATGGCCTCAGAAAATCTTTTACACCATGTTTTGTAATAGATTCTCCCCGAAATCTGTAAACCTCTCCTCAGGTCTGTTTGGTCTCTCCTGCTTCCTCCTCAGGGCAAAACATAAACTCAGGAAGGGGGATTGTTCAATGTGAGCGGTTAGGACGTGACATGACGCCCTGTGTTATGTAATGCCTGAGCTTGCAAGCCCCCCTGAGTGAAGTGCTGGGTTTGAAGGATAGTGCTTTGGATAGGCCTCTCCCATCAACACACATAGACTAGGCGGGGGAGGCATACATGCAGACATACAGACACAACACACACACACACACATACACATACACAGACACACACACACACACACACACACACACACACACACACACTCAGAAGCTGCCCCTTGATTTGTTTTGCTGTGAACTTTAACAAGGACTTAATGGCTGAAAGAAGACCCAACTGTTGCAGGTATTGCAATGTTGGGCACTCAAGCAGAAATTAGGAAGTTACATATTTATAACAAAATATGTGTATATATATACATATATATATATATATATATATATATATATATATATATATATATATATACCATGTTCGCACATGGTTAGTAATATAGTGAATATATGTACTCATACATATATATGTGTATATTTATTCACTTCATTACTAACCATGTGCGTCGAAATGCCCAAACCTGACTGCAGAATTGAGTATAATTTAAAAATACAATAGATAAATAGATGTAAAACGAATGGAGAAAACCTATGGAAAGCCCTATTTTAATCATCACTGTCTATGTTGTACAACCACCCAGGGTACGGAGGTCCTTTGAAAGACATCCCTCCAGAGAAGTTCAACCGTACAGCTGTACCAAAGTCCTACCACTCACCCTGGGAGCAGGCCATCGCCACTGACCCAGCCTTGGCTGACACGCTCTTCACCCATGTGCCCGTGCCAGAGCCCCAACCTGACCCACCAGGGTACAAAAGTTTCAACAGGTAACAACCTTACAGGTTTAAAATGCCTATAACATGCCCACTATAAAGAAGTATAAACATGCAAACTGGACTATGAACATTTGTTATGTAAAGTAAGCTTGTGTATCTTTCGGTAAACAGCAGTCACTGTGGCCATTGTGGGAGGATGGTAAATGTTAGACAATGATATACAGTAGCACAAGTAGGGAAGACTCATAAAGCCTTAAAACTGACTCAGTAATGTTGATTTTATACTGCAACCATATGCTACTGGTCATACCACACCTTGTAAGGCTGTAGCAGCAAAACCTCTGAGTGTATTCGATTGAGCAAGGGTGTGTTTTATTGCCTATAAATTCAACTGAGATATTTTGTTATTCAAAACTAACATAGGCTAGCTTTAATTCATCATGGACACAAATGCTGACTGAGTGAGTCCTGTCCATTTAACTCACAATGTACAAAAGTCTGCTTCTCACTCTAATCCGCTATCTCTGGTCAAAGTCTTTCCTTGGCTTTAATTAGTTGCATCACTTCAAATGTCACTGCTGTCTCTCTCATTAACACATGACGACTACTGTTAAAACACTGTCACCCTGTCACCAGGGTGGCAACCCCATTTGGTGGCTTTGGTAAGGCACCCAGACCTGCTCCCATCAAGTCCCTCCAGGTGGAACCCCTCCCTGACTACACAGAGCTCCAGGGGGATGCGGCAGGCAACCGACCCTCCTTCAACAGATCTGCTCTGGGGTGGGTAACGGTGGGCGATCCAGTCCCCTTTCCTGCTGTTTCCCTTGAGCCTCTGCTCATCCCTGAGTCAGAGGACCTTTGATCCCATAATGAGGTCACACAGAGATGCTGTCTACTCTGTTGCTGCACCAGAGGTTATGGTGGGCGGGGTAACCGTTAGGTCAGAACAGAGTCAGGGTGAAAGAAAGTGTTAAGTTACCATGTATGTAGCATCCCTTTTTTTTCCAGGGATGTTCACTATAACGCTGCTCTCACAAATGAATGAATCATCCTGTATGGTAGGCAGACACACTATTGGAAGAAATGGAATGTATTGTAAATTAATGTGCATAAGAGTATTTTATCTTGAAGACACGTTTTTGCTCAATAAAATGGTGTAGAATGCAACAAGTACATAATTTTTTTCTATTTCTATTTGTAATTATGTTCATGCTTGAATTTGGATTTCTGCCACTAAAAGGGTCTGAGATGCTTCTGTTTTGGACATGGATACAAATCTGTAACAAATTCTACAACATGTCCCCAGGTAATGATTTCACAGTGAGTGGGTATGCGCTACACTGAAGGATCACTTGAGAAAAAGGATGCTGTGCCTGTGTGTTACACTCATATGCAAACCCATCACTTATCGCATCGTACGAGAGAGAAAAGATACTTGTGAACCACTGTTACAAGCCTCAAGGTTACACTGCCTGACAAATCAAATCTGCTTCACTGACATGAGGATCATGATGGATGTGTCTTTCACATTTTGGCTTTGCCAAGTCGAAGGAATGGGATTAATTGGAGGGCTGCTTGATAAGCTGTGTCCACTCCATATCTCTTCCCAATTGCTGTTTATTATTACAGAAATTACAACATTTAGACAATTCTCAATTCTTGTTCTGTTTTGTTGGCATATGAGAGTCAAAGGTTTTTACAGATGGGATTTATTTTCTTTTTTTATGACTCCATAAATCGGAAAACAAAAACTCTCAACAGCCATAAAAAAATCAATTTTTGCCATGGTTTTAGGAATAAATCTGGTTTAAATCAGGCTATGAAAGACATGCAAACAACCCGTCTGTAAAAACCTTCAGAATGTAGATGAATGAAACTGGAAAGTTTGGTGTATGTAATTGCTGCTGAAGGGCAAATTTCTGCTTCAGGGTATGAGATCTAAAATCTAATTTTAAGAAAACAGCCTTAAGAAAAATGCATAGTAAAATTCCATACATTTTGCAAGACACTACAGGTGAATAGGGTAACATATTTTAACTAATAGATATTACCATGAAACTTCCCCACTTGATTACTTACAAAGAGACAATTATTTATTGTATTACAAATTTTCTGAAAGATTATGTTTAAATAGGAGGCATTATCTAATGTTAGAATGTTATAATGTTATCATATCTATCTGAATTAATAGGAGAAATCTACAGACACAAATTGACAAAGTGTAGTAAAATAAACATATGCTATCTATTTTGGATCATGAAAGAAAAATAGTCCAAAATCTTAAAAAGTGACCAGTGCATGTTTCTGCCTGTAGTGTCTCGCCTTTATAGTATGTGCTTACTTCTTTCCTTAACAACATAACAGCAACTTATAATACTAATATTTCTCTTTACTGTCTCAAACACTTTGCATATTTTTGTATGCTTCTTAACCAACCATGATAGTAGAATAACTGAAGAAAACAGAGTCAGAAGGTCAAATATTTCACAGCCTTTTTTCACCTCTTTTAGTTTTCCGTTTACATTATCATATTCTTCCTGTATAATCACTGATCATTGTAGTCCAAGGTTAAAGCCAGGGAGCCTATTGTAACATCCAGCCCGGGACTGCAGATAAAAACTCGCTTTTTGGAATATTTACAGAAATGTTTATTAATATGTACTGACCCTTTCAAAGAAAAATAAAGATAAAGAAAAGATAACATGGCATAGTGATACATGTCTGAGCTTTGACGTTGAATAAACAGTGTGTAGGATTTGCAAACTGAGTGATAGATGGAAAATATTTCCTGTACTGTATCAGGCTGGGTGTCAGTCCTCCAAACCAATATCTGCTTATTGTGGGTTTTTTCAATTTCATATGAATAACACCACTCTTTTGTTATTCTGTTTGTGATGCCACGTGAGTGATATATATTACATCATCTTCATTCAAATCCATGTGATTTTTTACACTTTTAACCCACAGTGTAAAAGATGTCACTTGATCCTGCAAATGACTGAAGAGTTCAAACAAAAGTTCGAACATTTGGTGAAATCGCTCCCAAAATTTGCATTCCAATGAGAACTGTGGTTGAGCAGAGGAAATGCTTTTCTCGGTTCGACCAGTTTGAATAAGAGTTAAGAGTTAATCTTGTATTAGTTATTGACGTCTTCTCTTTCTGTAAAAATGAATTAGTAAATGCTTCTTAGATTTCCCTTTAGCAAAAGTCCAGCATCAGCATTCCTCGCCTCTGTCGGAGACTCTCTGGAATGTGCAGCACTCCCTTTTTGAGTCCTATTGAATTCCTCCTGCCAGCCTCTTCATGAGAACGGTGTGTACAGCACACTGACCACAATCCGACAGTGCCAGTAACTCTGCCGAGTACCACTGTAAATATTGAGCAGTGTTTATTAAAGGCAGGCATGAACTCTCATTGAACTTTGATTGTAAGCCATTATCAAAATGCAGCAACGGAAATATTATTGGCAGGGAATGTAGCGTGGGCTGAGGGTTGGGGAGCCAGACGATTCGATTACTAGTCTCTAACTGCAACCAGTTTCCCCTCTGGCGTGTTTGCTTTGGCATGAGATGGCACAGCAGGCACAGGACACCGGATTATAAGCTCCACAGCTTGCTCCGGGCAATAGGGTGGCCTAGTGGTTGGAGTGACTGTCCCATACTGAATGGCTAAAGTTATTGTAGCGTCCTTAAGCAAGGGACTAAACCTGTCATGCTTAGTCCATCTAAATCACTGTGGATAAGAGCATCAGGGAAAGTAAGGTGATAGCACGGTAAAGCCTCAGCAAGCTCAAATGCAGAGCAATCCTTTAAGAATTTGATTTTAGGGAGGTGAGAAACAGCACACACACCTGATAGGAATTGAGTGACCACTTGTTACGTAACAAAAAGCCTGATAAGAGGAGAACATGTTTTTTTTGTGTTCAACAGGTGCAAGAAGTGAGAAAGATGTCAAATTTGACTTGATATCGTTGTTCATCGCCTGCGTTGTAGGCCTACTCCGTGACCAAGCTCAGACTACTGAGCAGCTGGCCTTCAGCATCTTTATAAGCAGTTAACAATGGGCTCTGCTGCTGTTGCATTCACTGTCGTGTTTTAAAGCTAAAGTCCCTCGGGTTTCCATCTGCACACACAGCACTGAACACAGAGTGTGCAGCATGACGCAGCTAAAAGGTTGAGCCACATGACCAGCCCATATCCCAGAAGCTTTTCTTTTAGTATGCACAGTTTGAATGAAAAAACAAAAGTGTTGTGAAAGAAAGAAAAAAAACTGCAAGGGCGCTGAGCAGTAGAGGGAGACACATGGTTCTATCGTAGGTTTTAACATACAGACACACGTTTGAGTTCACCATTAAATTTGATGTAGAGTTTATGCTCAAATTGTCCACCCTGACATGTTGGAAATCTGGGATTAACCTTGTATTATTGTGTTAAAGTGACCTCCTGACAAAGAAAATCCATAAATGGCTGCAAATCACTGCTAATGGTGTGTCAACATTTTGTGTCTTTCTCATCTGATGACACAATGGATTTGCAAACCCTGATGGATGTGTGCAGCAGGTGGTCATTCTCACAGGAAAGTGCAAAGCCCAATAGGATATCTAAAAATATGAGTCAAAATAAAGCATCCTAGGGGTCAATACGGTGGTGTTGAGTTGCCGGTGAGGTAAGGTGAAGAGTGTTGAGGGTACACATTCCACTACTGAAATTACATAATATGACGCAATGAGTTGAACTATGGTTTGCTCAGAGAAAATGTTCAATCCATCAAGTGTCAGTAGGGGGAAATGCCTGCGTTCGTGTACTTTTATCCTCTAACAACGATGACTGTGCTTGTTCATTTGTGTGTGTGTGTATGTGTGTGTGCTTGCGTGTGTGTGTGTTTGTGTGTGTGTGGATGGGATCACAAGTTAGATGCCAGGATGAATCTCTGATCTCTTCATACAAAAAGATATGGAAATATGTTGAGCAATGTCTACTCATTTTCATCAAATGCAGAGAGAAAATTCAGCACTGTAGAAACCACTTTATGGAAGGATGCACACAGCTAGGATAGTAATAAGCCTGTTTGGACAAATGATCATTCAAGACTGTGTTCCTGTTTACTTGCAAAAGCCCTCGGGACCAATTAGAGCGGTGTTCTCTCACAGTAATCCAGGAGCTGACGTTTATCTCATGGGGGCTCATGTACGTTCCTGACTAGTCAATATTTGTTTCCTCTTCTCTTTGGTTAGTAGTCAGTGAAGAATGATTAACTTACAACTACTAAACAACGAGTAAGTAAACAAACTTTAGCACTGGGACCTTCAGGTGACAAGTAAAACGCTTTTTTCTCATGTAATGTAGCTGATGAAGAGCAGAAAATTGCTTTAAATGTCCTTGATTTGAAGTTAGAGAAAATTAGCAATTTTTGATGATGTTGCCAGGGAGAGAATAATAAATGGGCCTTATGTTGGTCAATGAAGGGTATTACTTTCCCTAACAGACAGCAATGAGGCGAAAGCATGCTTTTCCTCTGCGCTGCAGCTACCGTGGATACGGCAAACACAGCAGTGAAATATATCACAGTCACCCCTTTGGCTGCACTCCAGAATTAATGTAACATGG
>NC_045751.1:1817975-1821853 GCF_008692095.1 Etheostoma spectabile
AAAAAATGATGCTTATGTCATCCACTTTTCTGCAGTAAATTAATGAGCACAGTCCTACTTAGGAGTTAGAAAGAAAATGAGAATTACAAATGGATAAAAAGTTAAATATATGCACACAGAACTGGCTTTCCTCTTGGTTGGACAAAATCTCTAACCTGCTCCTAGGATATATCATTAAAATGCCCCCTGGTTGGAACATCATGATAACAAATACCATTCCAGTGAATAATATACTATGTAGACAAGATGTTAGAGTAAACTTTGTTGTAATTAATCAAGTGAGGGAAATCTGTTTTCTGGGGGCTCTTATTTTGAAATTTGACTGCACTGAAATTAATTTCCAGATGTCACAACTTAGAAATAAACTGGAAAGTAGTTGAACAAAAAGTCCTCACCAAGAACTATTTGTTCTTGAGGAACATGAGGAGTGGTTTCGTTTAGAAAAACTCATCATTACCGGATTATAATCCCCAACTAAATATAGCAGGAGTTGCTTAAGGGGCGTCACCTCCTCTATGGCCCCCATTGCGGCGTTCAAGCATGTCTAATCTCTTACATAACAACTGGGCATTCACTACTGTGTGGTTCCTCATTAGTAGTAATTCGATAGCAACACAACGAATGGTGTTCACAAACATTACAAGCTTTGCTTTGTTCAGTCATTCCACTTTGTGCAGTTTTTGCAAAAAGTGACAAAAGGGCATTTTTATTTAAATTATCAATCAACCTTGATTGATAATCTCAGTTTGAATTTACACACACATGTATCTTGCCAAATATCCATAATTTGTTTGTGTTTATGAGCATTGTCAGGACAACTTGTGCTCTCATATGACTTTTCACTTGTACAAGCTCCATTTGAATAATTTGCATTTTGCATGATACAGCCAGGTTTGCGTGCAAATACACGAACATGCACACAAACTAGGGCATTTATTATTACCATGGCTGAGACTGGAGCAGATTAAGTTCACATTTTAATTAGACACTTGAATTTTGCAGATGTAGATGAGATCAGCAGCACAAGCAGCTGAAGCTCATTAAAATGTATGTTTTCTTACAGTATATCCCCATCAGAAAGTGTTTAATGAATTGATTCTTGCTTTGTGATTAATCAGATACATTTCTAATATGATATTTATTCTGTTCTAATATTCTATATGTTTTGGAATAGTTGCCCCACTTTCCCTTTGGGTCCCAGGGATATAGAGTACAGCAAATATGGATTGAAAAGCCAGACAATGGTGCTGAAAATATCCCACTTGAACTGGCATTGGCAACCTGGTGGCTGTGTAGTAAGAGAAAAAGCTAAATAAAACACATCACATTAAAAGCAAACTTGACTCCTCAAAGTTGATATGTACTAGTGTTGTTGTTGGTGCTGGTGAAATTATAAAAAGGGCAACACAGGCAAAGAAAGGGTACAGGTTTGTCATTTGAGCTACCCACTGTGGTCAGCAGATCTTTTGCTGTTCATTGGGGCTTTTTCAAGGTGACAAGTCAGGGCAATGGCACCAGCCCCCAGTGGGACATCTGTCTACTTGCAGAGCTGGCAAAGTCTCGCTAATTAGTCTTAAATTAATATGCCCTTCACAATTGCATCAAACTTGTATAGGATCAGTGGTTCGCTGGGGTGGCTAAATTTATTTATTTCAGTTTTCTCATATTTTTTCTTTTCCTTTTTTAAACGTTTCTTGCTATTATTTCTATGTGTGCGCTGTTGATATGATGGCAAAGTGTATAAGTAATAAACCAACACAATTCTGAAGAGAAAAAAAAAATCATATCCAAAAACCAATGAGCCACTACTCTGCAGAAGTCATTTAAAGTGCATGCCAGGCAGGCAATGATGTGTCAGTGCAATGATACAGTCATTTTTAGACTTTTGGCTCAGAGTAAAGGCTGCAATGCTGACAGGGCGCAAATGGTCAGATTCACGGCTAGATTGCAACCTCACCACCGAGGTCAGAAAAGAAAAGTTTACATTTGCGGAACTTGTTAAAGACCTGATTTATTTGAGCCGTCAGATCCATAATTTAGTGGGACTATAAGATATTCAGTGGCAGCCCAAGCTAGTAGGCCTACAGTCAGGGTGGGAATGTCCAACATCATAATGTAAATCTTCTCTGTGAGCTCAAGACATCACACTGATAACCAAATACTTTTGTACTTTTGTTCATCTTTTAAATCAACCCTCCAGAATGACTGAAGGTTGAATTGGTTATTTTTTACTACAGTATGGTGATTCATTTTACACCAAGATCATTACAGATCATTAAAGCTCACATCACTCAAACTGATTATTACCACACTCTTGAACTTTTTTCTTAAGAGGAAGTATTATATGTTCCTCAGGGAAATGTGTGGGGAGGGAAATGGCATTGTCTCCTCAATGGGCCCTTTTAAGTACTTCCTGGGGAAAGGCTGCACCACACTAATGCATTGTAACCCCTCACCGCACACTCAATCATTGCATACAGTTTCCTCAGCCTTAATGAGTGACTGTGCTGATTTACTTTTTTTTTTTAATTTTAAAGCTGAAGATTTTTACACAGCTTGTTGGACATATGGCCTGGTTTAAATAATTGGCCCATTTGATATTACAACAGATTTATGGTCTGTCTAATTATGCAAACTGATTTCCAGGGGTTCATAGAAGGTGACACAAAACTCTACTGAAGTGAATTTTCTCCTACAGTATTCAGTCTCAAATAAGTAGATATTGCAAATGAATTGGCCAATTGAAAAGAAGAAGAAAAAAACAGTTTCAAATGTGCAAAAATGACACTCAAAGGGTCTTGTGAGTTTTATAGTTACAAAGAAAATGGCAGCTGAGAAAGTAGACTGACCTGTGTAAAAGATTATATGATTATAACATTATACATATTCCAGAATCTAAGTATCTAAAATTAGTCATGTCGTCTATAGATATTAAAACTGTGTTGGATTACCACAAAAAATAGAAGGCTATATTTATTATTCAAAATCAGGACAACACAGATTCACAGCATATGATAAAATGGTATAATACAGTAGACATGTTTTGGGAAATAAATAAATGGATCATCAAAAGCATAGCCCCTTATAATTATATATTTCATAGTATATGCCCTCTTGTGGAGACATTCCAAAGCACTTATTTTAATTAATATAATCTTTCCAAACAAAAATATGGTGAGCTTGCTGGGGGCCTTGAGCTTCAAAAAGAGGAGAGAAGCCTTAACTGCACATCTCTCTCATTGCTTTCTTTATATAACAGGAACAGACAGATGGTGTTTGGGTAACAAGAGCTTTAGCTCACTTTCCTCTCTTCTCAATTGGTCATAATTATCAGTGTAATAATTGTCATCACATTGTTTGGATGTGGCCTAACCAGGCAGGTAATGTTTAACACTCTTAAAAGCATTTTTTGAAATATGTTAAGTCTATATGCGATTGTGTTATGATTTGAATGTGAATGTGAAAAGAAATAAGTGGAGAAATCATGCCAATTACAAAAGCTGGTCAGTCGGATGTCATGTTGCCTGAGCTTATTACTATTCATGAGCTCGCCCAGTTGTGCTCATAGACAGTAAAAGAAATGCACAATGTGACCCTGTTGATTTAAAAAAAGACCAGTGAAGGATTATTATAAGGATATTAGAAGCACTTTTCCGGTGATGGCTTTTTACTGCTCAGCCTCAAACTGAGTTTGACGACGTGGATTTGATTCGAGCAACCTGTCTGAAAGTTGTAAGTCTTCTGGTAGCTGTGCCAAGAGAAATCTCAGTCAGTCCCAATCAGCAGAGACGGAGAGCGTGGGTATATGGTAGGAGACAACTTAGACACAGGCTAATTACTGCTGACTAAAATGTTAGTAATTAAACCTAAACAGCTAA
>NC_045751.1:1821863-1822040 GCF_008692095.1 Etheostoma spectabile
CAAAACTGTCTGCGAGCTTACCCTGTACTATACGGTAATTCCTTTCCTGTGGTGATGACACAATCATTAGCCTATTTTTACAAAAACGTCTGCTACGGAGCCATAACGTGTGATATAAGGTAATGAAGCCTTTTTTACATTGTTGTGTTTCTTTAGAAATAAACAACGGACAAATAG
>NC_045751.1:1822050-1870969 GCF_008692095.1 Etheostoma spectabile
CTTCAGATGTAAAGTTATTCACTGTCAAAGTGACGTCAAAATGATTGGGGGTCAATGGAACGCTAACGGTGGGTGAGTGCTAGGTAGCATTAAAATGGCGCGATAGAAGCTATGCTTTGTTCAGGCTGGCTTACCTCTTGGTTGCACTGGGTAAAGGATGCTAATAGCCAATCAGAATCAAGCACCTTAGCTCATTGAATATTAATGAGAACCGGCCCAAATGGAGCTGAGTCTTCTTGCAGGCTTTCTATACCACTCTAGAATGGCTTGAAACAAGGTAACCAAGGCATTTTTTTTCCACAAAAAATGTTACAGAGTCCATGGTAAAACTTCAGACATTACCACAAAGCAATAAAATACGTGTGGCAGGGCGCCTTTAATCATTGGCTACCACACTGCTGCAATGCATACTTAATTTGCAACTATGCATGCAGATATTGTAAAAATGTTGGCACCCCTGGATGCAGACAACCACAAAAATAACAACACAATAACAACATTCAAATGCATTTGAAGTGATTTTCCAGGTTTACAAAGACAAGCTACTTTTAAACCAAATGTCAAGTATGTATGGGATGCAGTTGGACAGTTGTAAACTACCACTAGGTATTGTAGTGGGCTAACTGCAAACCTCTGCACCATAAAGCAACATTAACGACCCTGCCAGCAGAGTTGGCGCTCTGCAAATGTTGGAGTGTGTGTGTGTGTGTGTGTGTGTGTGTGTGTGTGTGTGTGTGTGTGTGTGTGTGTGTGTGTGTGTGTGTGTGTGTGTGCTGTAGCAGCGATGTACAGTAGCATGGCAGACTGCAGTAAATACACTGTTGAAGAGGCGGGGTTTGACATCTCAGCTTTCTGAAAACATCTCTGATCCAGTATTTCAGGTGCCGAAATCTACCAAGCGACCATTGCGCACTACCGCCGCGCAGCAGCGAACTGCAGCAGACCCGCACCTCTCTATAAACCGGAATATCTCGCAAGTGGACAGAGGCGGCTGCTGTGTACGAAGTGGAATTTCTGAGAGAAAAGAAATCCTATAAAAGCCAGACAGAGAGCGAGAGTGAAGTTTCAGCGGCGTAAAGAAAATACATTGTTTTGTGGTTGGTGTTTTAGTTTCCAGCGCCTGTCTCTGCCTTGAAGTAGCCTACATTTTAACCAGCTCCCACGGCTTCTCAGTCCCTCCCCCCGAAACTCAAAGCAATACTTCAACTCTTGTTGTGGAGGATATTTTCGCACTTCGTGTTATTTTTCTCTCGGAGGTGAGTAGCTCTTTATTTGAGTTTGACACAAGTAACGTTAGTTCTTCAAACTTTACTATTGGCAGCAGTACGTAGGGCGGAAATATAGTTTCACCTGGAACTCAGGTAAGTCGGAAATCAGGTAGGCCTAGCATTAGCTGCTTCTAGACGGTCATGTAGCTTTAGTTAGCACACTTGTCAAATTACACAATGTGGTGTTTAAATGTGTAAAACACCAGAAGACTTGCTTTACATTTTTACAGTTCATTTTGTCTTACTGGTGAACTTACTATTGGTATTTTCTTTTAAAAGTCGTCTGTCGTCGCATTGTTGTTGTTTGCTAGCTAACGTAACGTTATGCTTATTACTAAATATTTAAAATATGTTGCTAACGTAACAAAACCGAGGCTTAAGTTTCTGCTCATCATTTTATTTCAATTCAATATGTCCTTAGTCAGTTTAAATGTGTATTTACATGGACATAAATATTCTTTCCATGTATTTTAATAACGTAAAATATCAACTCTCTATCTTATAGTGGTGTGTCACCTCAGGACAAAGAAGCACAGTGTTCTTCCAAGTCTCCTGTTAGGGTTAGTTGTGGACAGAGTTGTCATATTGCGTAATTTTTGAACACCCTTTTTTATATTTGGTCAAAACATCAGAGAACTGGTTTCTCCCACTTTAATTCATTCTAGTGATGAAAGGGCTCAGGGGTAAGCAGACCTCAGTCCCATATACACAGTGGTGATGAAGCAGTGAGATCAGCCCTCTAGACATCATGCACACTCCTCCTTTATGGTGATGGTTGTGAACATTTCTTTTAGGACTGAGATGGTGAACTATATATGGAGGCATGCTGTAGAACCAGTTTTGATAGTTCACCTTCTGTCAACTTTTTGATGCAAGTGTGTCGAGCAAGAAAAGCTACTTAAAGTACGTGTACTCTAATGAGGTAGGCCTACATGTGTAGATTTGCTTTTGATAAATATTGTGACAGATGACACTTACTTGACTCAGTGGTTTGCAACTTTATATAGAATTTTAAATTTGGATGATTTTTTTTTTTTTTTTTTTACTAAAGTTGAAGATAAAACAATTGAGCAGAGTTGTTGGTCAACATCCCTGCACTTGATATTGGCAACTGCTGCAAAATGTGGGACTATTAAGGAAGCAATTATACGAGTGGAGAGGAGGATGTTATATTTTAATCAGATTCTTTGGGATCCTGGAACATGGTGCTTTTGTTCTGCCTTTTCCTCTGTAAGGAATAATGGGTGACTCAGTGTAGCGTGGGTGACCTGTTCAGTTTCACAGGGTTGAACGCGGTGACCGTGTGCTGGAAAGCGGCAAGCCTTTGAGCAGGAAGCCCACACAGGAAACGACCACTGCATTGTTGCCTGAAGGCTTAAACCATGTCTGCAGTCCGTAGGGAATGTTGCAGTGAAGTTTCACTGTTTTAGCATGCAGGGTCATGTTTTATTGCTTCTTCTTGTACAGGCAGTGGCTACTTGTGGCAAGGCTTTTTATGTTTTCAGACTTTTGTGTATTTGCCCAGTCCCAACTCTTAATTAAAATAAACCGACTAACAGAAGAATTGTGGAAAGTAGATGCATTAAATCATAGAAATTACAACATTGTGTTTACAGTGGAGAGGAACTGTAGAGAAAGTTGTTTATGTCCTGATGTTTGACACCTAGTTCATCACTATAACACAGATAAAGTGGGAGACTGCCATCTGTGAGAGTTCGATGAAAAGGTGAACATCAGAAGGAGTCAGACTTCTAACAAGTTTGCATGACAGCACCCAAAATAGAGATTTTTATTTTTATTTTTTACTTACGGCATGTAAAAAGACCATGTTAATTCTCAAACTGCGTACCATTGAAGGATTTTAAATTCAGTGGGGGATTACTCAACACTTAAATAAAATTCCGACTGCAGGTGCATTTGGCAATATAGGAGTAGTTCAGTCTTTGAAACTGCCGTTTATAACTACAAACGCAATACAATCTGTTACTTAGCTCAGCATTTTTTATGCCATTCATTAGAATACTTTTAGATTTTGTTCCAGCATAACACCACCCAGGCAATTTTCAGATGTAGTGAAATAGTTGCTTATAGAAATTATTTAACATAAAAGTTTGTATCTTAAAAACATTTGGCTGGCTGACAACATAATACCATGTAATGATGTTGTCGGCCAGCAGAACAGGTTCATGTGTGCTTTATATTAAATACATTGTAGGTGAGAAAAGGTGGAAACACAAAATATAACTGAGCATATTTACTAAGTTATTTGTCTGAAGTTGAAATTTAATTATTCACAAGTTTCTTGTTTAAAATGAGATATTAGATTGCATAAAAAGTTTGACTAAAATGGAGAAAAAAAGATTTTCAAAAACTTGCTATCCATGGGAGTTGAAGTTGCTGTTGAACGTAATCCTCAGTAAGTGAAAGTTGAGGAGTAACACGAGGGAACGCTATTAGTTGTCATGCAGGTGCTTGATGCACTGTCTTGATGGAAATATTGATCTGTTTGAGAAAAAGGTAGACTGTACTGCCGTTTATCTCATAGTATTTCAGAAGTTGTAGAGAGGCTGAAATTTGTACTGTGCTGTGGGGCATGACATGTTTTTATCAAGGAAATAGAGTAATACAAGTTATTTCAAAAGGATATGTGTGTGTGTGACCCACGAGAAATTGTTTGTTCTAGAGAGAATTGTCAACTTTCATTGTGGGTATTAGGAAGTGAGCTAAATTGTTCGAAAAAAGGCTTCTTTACATACATTGAATGCTTCTTCTCTCTTTGTGCGGCTCCCACCATGTGTTTCTATTACATTTTATAGACATTGAATTAGTGTGACTCAATTTACCACAGATTGATTCATCAGCGGCTCTTTGTATTACCATAAGAATGAGATCAATTGAATCATTCTTAATGACGCTATCCATCAACAGATCACTAGTAGAGAAATTATAGCATCCGACTCCCCATGACTTCACACCAAACATGCCCACATCTTACTGACTCCCTAGGCTTGTTGAAGGTGCTGATGCACAACACACTCGTTGGCTGATTGCTCCAAGGTGCTCGCCTATGCATTTTCCCTATGACAAGGAAGAAGTCAATCATGGACTTTGCCTGACAAGTCTGAGCAAGCCTTTGTCTATAAATGAAGACTAGGCGTGCTGTATTGGTGCAGCTGAGAGAAAACGTTGTTGGCTTTTATTTAGACCTGTTCCATAATGCAAGGAGAGTTATGTTTTTTACCTGTAACATTCTTATCTATAAATGTCACAGTTCTCAGTCACAGCTTTTAAAAGTTAGAAATATTGGCACACAAGCTCATTGGGCAATGACATTATAAGCTCCTAGCAGTATTGTGGATCATTAAATTGATATTAACTTTAGTTATGCCGTTATTAATTAAGTTGGTAATTCAGTTATTAGTTTACATTTATATCAATTTGATTTTTATATTATTCTCTGTGTGTATGTTGTTATACAATGTCATAAATTACAGGGTCTGTCTCATGAAGTAGAATTTAGTGTGTTTTTAGCCAGCTAACCTTTGGATATTAACTCCAGCATTAAGCTCTTACAAAGATGGGTTGAGTCTGAACTGAGTTGTTAAAAAAAAAAGGGTCATAGACCAATCCTTCAAACTTGCATATTGAATAAGATTGGGAAAATAATAATATAATGTATAAAATAACTTCCACCTCACCAACCATCTGTGAGGAAAAATGCAGTCCTCATTCTTACTGGATCACACAGATGAAAAATATAGCATTCACATTTAAATAAAAAGTAGTTAATAGCACAGAGAGTAATTGTTACAAACCTGTACAAAGACTCATGAAAATGACTATCATATGAACATGAGCTTATCATTTTTTACCAATTGACAAACTTGTGAGGATCAACAGCCTGAAGATAATAGTTTCATTCACTGCTAAGACTTGAATCGGAAGGGTGTCAACAGCAGTCTTGGCTTGCATTTGGTAATGATGTAATCATGGTTCCTAGAAAATATTGGGAGTAGCCAGTTGAGTAACCATCTCCACCTAGGTTTATAAACAAGGAGGCCTATTTATCACATGGCTGCATTCAGTTGAAGTCAATTATGATAGATCGGTTGTCAGTTTTTATGAAAAGATCTTTTACTAAAAACTCATAAAACCGCAGCATATGAATTAGATTATGAATGTTGTCAAAACAAATCGGCTTGGCCACCTGTTCAGACAATGTGCATCAGTCTTTCCTACTCTTCACTCTATCATCTGTGTCCCTGCTCACAGGTTAGGTGCAGTATGTGCCACTTTAACCTCTCTGGATTGTAACTCAGCCAGTCCATGTCTAAAAATGTGCGCCTGTCCCGCAGTGCAAACACATGGTGCCAGTCACATGATGTTGTCAGGTGAAAGGTGTCATGCTTAATCTGATAAACCTGGAATGTCTTTTTAATTTATGGGGGCGCAACGGATGTGGCGGAAATGTTAACAAGTTCTTCTCAGCCTCACCATGTCACAAAAGAAAACATGTTTAAAGGAAATGTATTCTATTATTCCAGAGTTAAAAAATGATAATCTTTGCCCTTAAGTATCAGAGGATAATCTATGAAAATGATATCAGTCATTGAATTGTAGTCAGCATGTGACAGTTCTGCTCAGACTAAAAATAGTTTTAACATAAGTGAGGTTGGCAGATTTCAAGAGGACCACCATAATGCAATCACATTTCTAGTACCAGAACGGCAGAGCCATATTTACTCTCACTGTTGTCAACAGTGTTGCAATAAAAAACTTGCCTTGGCTTCATTTTCCATGTCATCCAATGGATGTTGAATGTGTGGTATTGTCTTTGGAAGAGATTCTACACAGCCAAAGTGTTAGTAGCATCCCTGCAATAATAATAATAGAAGGAGATTATGATAAAACATACAGACCGCACCAACATGTCAGGGCATGTGATTGCTGTGATGTCATTAGTAAAGGTGGGGTGTATAGGTGGAGTGTACAGTTTTTCTTCTCGCCCTTTCAGCCTCGAAACTAATCTGAAAAAACAGCAGCTCTTAAGCAACTGTGAGCCTAAGTGATTGCTTTGGAATGCTGTTGCTATGGAGTCCAGTTGCAAAGACGTTAGCGTTTTTTAGTTGAATCACCAAGATGACTGTTAATTCTACTAACCTTCAGGTCGCACCATTAACCTGCTGGGAAGGGACATTGTTGCAACACCATAATAAGGATAAGGATTCCTGAAGTACCAGGATAGAAATGTTGCCCAACCAGTCTTGGCTGAAACTTTTTGTTCCGGGGACTGTCGAAAGAAGGGAAGTTTCATTGTTTGTGCAAACTAGGCCAGTATTTTTTTTGTTCTCACTCTGAATAACAGCATGTTTGAGGTTTATTCTATGAGGTTATTATTTTAGGTGTTGGTGACTCAAAGAGGCTGAATCACCATGTATCACACAGAACTGTTGCACATTGTTGCTTCTTTGTACTTTTGCTTTGCCACAACTGCAGTTTTCCATGAAGAAACTGGACAAGCGTTGCATCATTGTATTGTATAAAAATCACAATACACATCAACTCACAGTCCATGATTATACAGTGTGTGCCTCTTGGGACATTCACTATTGTAATTACCTAGACATAGCTCCACTGCCTCACTCACTACTAACAGCGATCAAACTTCATAAAGTAGTCTGTGTTCAGTGCTGCTTTCATAGGTGGACATTCACTGCAGATTATGTTGGTGTTTTGTACTATGTTGATGCTGCATGGACTGCAAGTTTCATAAATTGAACTGCATCTTTAGTGGTTTATTATAATAATGAAATTTTAAAATCACACAGAGGCCACACATTTCTGACCATCATCTGGAGCTACATCTGCAAACTTAAATGTTTGAAAAACATGGCAGTGTAGACCCAGGCAATGTTATTTTACAATAGGGACACTGTTATATTGTAAATCTATAGGACAGTTAGTACATCTGAGGATTAGGCTAATTAGTGGCAATTATGATAATACATTTTTCAGGTATCAAGTAAAAATACTAAACATTTTCTGGTAGGCCTAAACGATTCAGGGAAAAATATGAATCACAATTTATTAGCTTATAATTGATACCATTATTCTTCTGTTTAGAGCACACATGAACCATGACAAAACAAATTGGCCCTTAAAGTTAAATGATAACCAATGTTAAAAAATGTTTTTAAAAAATGTAACTAAAATATTTTAAAATTTTTTAATCGTGAACAGGGTGAATTGAGATTGCGGGGTGTTTTTTTTAACGATTAATCGTGGAGGCCTATTTTCTGGTTAAAATGTGTCCTTTTCATTGATGGTAGATTCACAGATTGTAAAAGGAAGATTTTTATCTGTTGGTTGGACTTGGGCTTTGTTTACTTCTGACCCGTATTTGTTATTATTTTTATATATTATAGATTTGAGTTGGATAGAGAAATAACAGATTAGTCGCTAATCCAAATAACCATGAGTCAAAGTGAATGTTAAATGGTTAGGAAGACTGTGGTCAGCAGTAATCAAGATTCAGAGCTGGGGAAGACGAGTCTGTGGTGGGTAGACCTTTACAGCAGATAATGTTGGATGTTGCGTCCTCCTTTTTTTCTATTGGCATCTCTATTGATATTTTTTGTGTACATTTACAAAATGAACATGTGCTCAATTGTTGTAAACATGTCTGCTTGTTCCTGTTGACATGTCTCTTGACCGTTGTCCTCAATTGTTAAAGAAATTAAACTAATTCTGTCAGAATGTTAATATGCAACTTTTGCTGGGACCAACTTTAGTTTGACACACCTCCAGTGCAAAGGGTGTATGCAAAAGTTAATATATAAGCTTTGTTGACATGTCTAGTTTGACATCTAACCTAGAATGAGCAAAAATATGAACAATGTAGTGTTTTATATTTCTGTTATTATACAATGACTATCATTTTATAAAGCACCTACAAAATGTCCAGTGAAAGGTAAGTAAATATTTTAGAAACCAATAGTGCTCACATACTAGAAAAAACTGTAAGTGATAATAAGCTCCATAATGTCATCTAAAATCTCATTTAATCTCATTCTCTCTTTCTCTAATTGCCCAGCCGTGTTTGCTGCCCAGCCTGGATAAACCTTTACTATGGATAGACCTCCGAGAGGGACAGTTGACTGCAGCTGAAATAATCCTCAATTGCATCAGGACCATGCGACAAAATTTGCATCCAGAATCCTTTCTAAAGCTTTGTGCAGAGCCATCAAGACTACAGGATGAATGAGGCATGTTGTATGAAGTATCAGACCACTGATAATCAAAGCCTTCCAAAAACATAGACTTGGATCATAATTTTTTTGTGTTGACTTTTATTTATCTTTTTTTTTTTTTTTTTCGGTGCTAGGAAAAACTTTTTAAACATTGGATAAAGTAAAAGGATTGTCTATATGAGGTGCAGAATCGAACTGAAAGCCCATGGTTAGCAGGGCAGCTGCTGCAGCTCGTGGAATAACTTAAGCCCAGACTGTTGGGGAGTCACTTCTTCAGGGGCCGAGGGACCTGATCCCAGCACCAAGCTGCCCCGTCAGACTTTCCCACCTGTCTAAAGGCAGACCCCACTATCCAATGGCATGGGTCAAGTTCTTCAGGAAGCCAGGGGGCAATCTGGGGAAATCGTACCAACCGGGGAGCATGCTGTCTTTGGCCCCCACCAAAGGACTGTTGAACGAGCCGGGCCAGAACAGCTGTTTCCTCAATAGTGCTGTGCAGGTAGGTCGGTCCTGTTGCGTTTGTTGTTTGTGGCAGGATTTAAGTCAACATTTCTTGAAATGATTAAACCATGTGCCTGTCGATACAATAAACAATTATTTAAAAGTAAGTGGATGTGAGCAGGAGTCACGGAAGCTTGTGCATCCTCTTGTTAAGTTACTAGAATTACTTCTTTATATGTTTATTTTAACTAGTCTGTATACATAGGTGTATTTAGTCATATACTATAATATGCGGAAGTTTTATTTGTTCTTTTTAAATTCAAAATTAACTTTATTGTCCAACATCGTAGGAAATTTGGCTTGGACACTTAACCCATGCTGCAGCAATAGTAAAAACAAATAAACACAGACAGCATGTACACACAACAGATACTCTACAATACCATACAACAGACTGTACTATGGTCCTGATGGTGTATAAAAACCCAACATGGTTTCATAGAATGCATTAGTTAAACATTACTTAAAATAAAAAATAAAATTTTATAAATTGATTTCATATTAAAAACTAATTGTCAGGATTTGTAGGAGCAGTTGGCCTTGTTCTGCATTGGTATGCCTTTTTATATTTTCTGTGTTCCTCTACTTTTGTTGAACTATTTTAATCTGGACCAAAGAAGTCAACTGACTGACATTGTCATCACTAGAAAAGGATTTAAGCTCAACATTTTGCACAAAAAGTTACATTTGTCGCATACTATGTACATTTAATAACACTGTATAAGGTGCTTTTTAATGATAATACTTTTCTCATACTTTGGTACCTGCTTGTTTAACTTTATTTGCTCACTTGTTACTGATTTCCTCCAGGCATTAAACCATGTTCCACCCTCTTACAATATGACCATCACTTGTTCAAAAATTACAAAGCCGAGTCACTGTCTACTTTTGACTATTGGGAGACAAGCCGCCGAGTTAGTTCATTATTGCAGTCAGCCTAACAGTGAGGTCACTCTCAGAGAGTGTGACTCAGAGGGTGAGACAACCGATGAGCTGGTTGAAGATGATCATTACCTGGGGCTTTGTTTCTGTGAGGGAGTTGTTCCTCTCATCCACTCCTCGTCCTCATGTCCTTGGAGACTGTGTCCTAATGTCTTATTGACTGACGGTGTCCTAATGTCCTAAAACATGCTTGAATGTTTTGTTCAAAGTAACCCTTTTATAGTGTAAAGAATCAATGTAACCTTCTCTTTTCTTTTGTGTAGGTATTATGGCAGCTGGACATCTTCAGACGCAGCTTGAGGCAGCTGTCTGGACACTTCTGTCTAGGAGAATCATGCATCTTTTGTGCATTAAAGGTAGAAGACAATCAGAAGCACATTTAATGGGAGCAAGCTAGGGATGGGCGATATGGCCTAAAATCCATATTGCGATATACATTGCAGCCTTTTTGTGATAACTATATATATCACGATATATAAATTATAATAGAACCATTTTGGACCAGGTTACATAGCTCCTGAGGAAAGCCAAACTGCTAAATGTATTTATTTAATTTTTTTAAAGGGAAAGAAACGTAGTATGCAGTTTGGGAACATTGATTGTGCAAAACTTTAATTATACAACATAATGTTGCAGAAAAATAAAAATCAAGTACACTAGTTGCAGAGACTTTAACAATGAAAAAGCTTAAAGCATTAGGTTGCTTTGCTTTCATTCTAAAAGTCAGTACACTTTCAAAGATGCGGAGATGCTTTAAATAAAAACATTCCAAACAGCTTCTTACCTGCAGCCTAATGTAACTCATTTGAACACACACACACACACACACACACACACACACACACACACACACACACACACACACACACACACACACACACACACACACACACACACACACGCGCGGCCGTATGTTCAGTGGGGAAGTACGACGTCTGCAAACACCGGCTGCCAAGATTCCAATTGTCCGTTATATAGTGAATTGTCAGGATGGTGAAAGGTACGGCTCGACCACAGGTCCATTGTAGCGGCATAAATCCGAACCAAGACCAAATAATGGATGTTGCACCGGTCTTTTTCACCAGCTCCTTCGTTTTGCTTTCAGCCAAGTTTACTCAAGATGTCGATGATGCGTTGCAGACGGTTGCAGCTTGTGGCGCTAAATTCCGCGGGTAGATTGCATCAACATTCATTATCGTGAGTGCAATATAACTAAAATCTCTATCGTAGGCCAATTTTGTATCGTTTATATTGCATATCGTTTATATCGCCCATCACTAGAGCAAGCTAACATTTAAGTTTAAGTTCCTGTTTTTAAGTTTCTTATGTGGTAACTGTTTGGGTCACATATACATACTGTGTATGGTGACACAAATGCTTTTAATAAACAAAATGTCCCATTGTCCATCAACAAACAAGTTCTTATTCTCCTTTTCAGGGCATTTTCTCCCAATTCCAGCACAGTCGTGAGCGCGCCCTGCCCTCTGACAATCTGCGTCACGCCTTGGCAGAGACCTTTAAGGACGAGCAGCGCTTCCAGCTGGGCTTCATGGATGATGCCGCAGAGTGCTTTGTAAGTTCCTGTGGCAACACGGCTGTCCTGAGCGAGGGAGGCTAGCTAGGAGAGTTGTGGGTGTCTGTGTGTGTGTCTGTGTGTGTGTGTCTGTGTGATACCCTGCCACACATTTTGGGTAATGCACTGCAACAAACTGTTTGGCGAGGTCACTGAAAATCTTCTTCCCCTCCCTTCTCCTCCCATCAACCCCTGCCACATTGCCGCTAAATATCATCATGACAGGTTATATAAGCACCAGAGTTGTGTTTGAACCTCTCTTGTTTTGGGCTATTTTATGTTGCATCATTTCTGTGCCTTTTTTGAAGTCAGTTTTATGCGTCCGTCTTTTCTACGTATCACTTCCAGTTTTTATGCACCTTTTGGCACAACAACTTATTGTTTGGCCACAACTTGTTTTTCCCTAACCGCAGTGTAATTTCCATGTAGTTTATTTTGACTTTAACCATCACATATCAAACAGATCCTGCAGCTTTTTCTATTCTACATTTTACAACATTGTTTTCTCTTGTCCATCAGGCTGAATTAGTTTATTTTCTTCTCACGCTTTTGAGCATTTCTGCTTTATAGGAGGATACCCAGAGAGTACAGGATACATACTGATTTAATCCTGCAATACTTGTTTATCCACTTTGGAAGTCAGCTTACACAGCAATGGATAAACAGAACAGTAGTGGAGAGAGCTTTAATATAAGTGAACACTGGTTGTACAATTATAAACATTGTCACTTTGCTTCAGAAATGTACCACATAATGAAGATAGATGAAGAAAAAGGAACTTTGGTTTACTTTTTTAGCAGTAACTTTTATATCTAAGATGGAAGCTTACATGCCAAAATTGCTGTCTTTTATAGACAATCTTAATTCTTAATACCACACAGATCTTTGCCCTTGAGCATTCACCATGTAATGCATTGGCTGCAGCGTACTGTTGGAGAATTTATGTGAGGACTTAGCCGGTGTCAGATTAACAGGCTCTGAAGTTGTGCCTGTAACCTTTGCAGGCCTACCTTGCAGCCTTAATATTTTATAAACTCACAAGCGCTCCATAGAAACAGGTGGGAGTAAAAAATGGAGTATAGCTTGCTCTTTGAATGTGCTCCTTCTACTGTCCGGTTTACAAGTATTGAAGTCTTGATATTTAACGATGTGTCCTACTGCATTGCATTTTTACTCTTGGGAATACCTTCATTGTAATTAACAATAGTCTTGGAAATATCTTGTCCCACACCTGATATATGTTGCATTGGGTCACAGGAGAACATCCTGGAGAGGATCCACCTGCACATTGTGCCTGAGGAGACAGATGCCTGCACCTCAAAGTCTTGCATCACGCATCAGAAGTTTGCTATGTCACTTTATGAGCAGGTCAGTAGGGGGTTAGAAAACATGATACATATTCTGTCATTTTACTTGGACATATCCAATCTGTGGCAGGCTGCCTGAGAAGGAGGTGTTAATTATTTCCCCTTTTTATGTGTTAGTGCATGCAGTGTTTTGCATAGCTTCCACAGTAATGTGTAGACAAGCTAAACACACTAGGCAATAATAGGATTAGCACACACACACACACACACACGCACACGCACACAGGTACATGAATCACTGTCAGAGACAGTAGAAATCCAATCCGTCATGTTTTGATAGTGGGTTGCCCCAGTGGAATAAGGAGAGTATTTCTGGTCAAACCCACAGTGCAACAGCAGCAGCGGATATCTCACAGATGGTGTACACATAAATTCCAGCACAACACAACCCTTCCCTGTGGCTGTGATGCCATCACTGATGCCGTCCCTGTCCCAAACCAGTTCCACCTCAGAATCAAACACATAATACACCTTTGGACTAAATCCCTTAGAGGCACAGTCAGTGTATTTTGTTCCACCTTAACTTCAGGGCACCAGCTCCGGTCAAATGTTATCAAGTTACCATGGTCAGAGGGAGATTGATAACTTCATATATATTAAATTGTATGCTTGGTAATGTCAATCCTTTAAGTTGAAGACTACCGAGCCCACAGTTTCATTTAGCTGACACTTTTATACAAAGCGACTAACAATTAAATACTAACTAGGGGTTAAGTGTCTTGCTCAGGGACACATTGGTTGATGTATTGCAGTGGAAATCAAACCCGGATTTCCCACACCAGAGGTGTCTTTGTCTTAGTCTTTGACCGCAGACATGCGTGCTGAAATCACACCTGTGTATCTTTTTGTGCTCATCATCACCTTTGTGGTCTTCAACTCTTTCCCCTCTGCAGTCTGTGTGCCGTAGCTGTGGGGCATCCTCCGACCCACTGCCGTTTACAGAGCTGGTGCATTATGTCTCCACCACCGCACTCTGGTAAGGCACAGGAAATATGAAACTTTCTTTGCTTCTCAATTATCATCTGTCCAATTGCATACTGCTTTGGCTTTTTATGTCTCTCTCTGCACATGTGTGACAAGACCATATCTTAACTTTTCAGCTGACTTTTCACACACACAACAATTTTCTCTCCACATACCTTAATCTTTATTTGTCCCTGTCTCTCTTCCTTTTACTCACTTATTATATCCCATGCTTCTGCTGACAATGCGTCTCATCTTATTCAGTCAACAGACGCTCCAGAGCAAAGACGAGTCATTCGGGGAACTGTTACAAGCAGCAAGTACGATAGGGGACCTTCGTAACTGTCCAGTAAGTGGCCTATGGAAAGAGGAATGTGCAATTAAGCAGTTACTTTTCCCCATTGTTTGTTGAATAAAGTTTATTTGGGGGTGTAGTGATTCTTAAATATTTTTTTTGATTTTCCTTTTGTAATAGGGTGATGTTGCTTTTGGATTAAACTGCAGAATTGTTTTGTGTTTTTGTTCTTCTTCTCCAGAGCAACTGTGGCCAGAAGATTAGGATCAGACGGGTCCTCATGAACTCTCCAGAGATAGTTACCATAGGCTTCGTCTGGGACTCTGACCAGTCAGACCTCACAGAAGACGTTATCCGCTCGCTGGGGTCTCATCTCAGTCTTTCTGCGGTGGGTACTTTATCAAACATTTCTATTATATTTTACACTTTGCATTTCTGTATTTTAACTTCTCAGTAATATTTTGTGACATGTCATGACTAGTGGTGGAAACTGACATACAGATAGAACATATCATTGAGCCTCTCAGATGAAGTAATTAGTTATCCAACAGGAAATAGAAGAACTCTCTCCAGACGAGCATCAGTTTGTCAGTATCTTTTTGGAATTATTCCATTTACACAGCTGTCATTTCCTTTTTGCTGTTTAGGGTCAGTTTATTCTGGTGCAATTGAACATATGTGGGAAATAAAGTGGGGATTTATTTCTGTGTAAGTCGGGGCCATTGCATAAGCAGTCAACGCCCAATGCCCAGTTGGCTAGCGCCACAGATCAAAAAGCCCCTGCTGGCCTTGGTCAGCTTGTCAGAATGCCCCACCCTTCATTTCTGTGTTTTCCTGAGCGAGCATGTGTGTGTGCATGCCTGTCTGAAGTAACATGTGGACTAAACATATGTTATGAAGAAGGGGGGAAAATGTGTTAAAGACTGCCTTTGTTGCAGTGTTAATATCATGAGTATAAACAAATGTGTGCAAGTGTAACTCTTTCTCCATAAAATCACATTTTCTCACACATTAATAGGGTGTTTAAATGAAATATGTGGGTAAAAAGTTGGCAGATGTCTTACTACATATTCCTCAGTCGCCTGTTCACATGAGTTCACTGTGTTGGGTGAGCTTACCAGTCAAAAAAATCAATCAGTGTAGTTCACATCAGTACAGTGTTCACACATTACATAACGTCTTTATTGAAGTATTCCAACCGTTTTATTTGACAGCTCCCTCTTGTGCGTTTCCAAAGCATACCAACAGAAGCGTAGATGCTAAGTAATTTGTGTATACTGTATATTTATATGTATGTGTGTGTGTGTGTGTACGTGTGTACGTGTGTGTACAGCTCTTCTACAGGGTGACAGATGAGCATGCCAAAAAGGGAGAGCTACAGCTTGTCGGGATGATCTGCTACTCCAGCCGCCACTACTGTGCCTTCGCCTTCCACACAAAGTCCTCCAAATGGGTCTTCTTTGATGATGCCACTGTGAAAGAGGTGAGACAGTGCTTATATCATTTGTCAATTTACTAAATCAGTTCAGACAGGAAATTAATAATTATTTTGGTGATCAGTTAATTATGTAAATCATGCCATACCAAAACATTCACTGGTTCCAGCTTCTTTAAATATGGGATTTGATGCTCTTCTTTGTTTTAATTGTAAACAGATTTTTATTTTTTTAACCTTATTTTTTATAGAGGAGTCCATGGTGAATTAAATAGTTAGCCATCAGGCTTTGTATGGCTTGATGTTACATATTGCACAAAAAAAGTCTTCATAGTTTGTTTTTTGCAGGTTATTATTGTGCAGCGGGACCAAAGTTTAAAATGTGAAATCTCTATTCATGAAAATGTGCTATTCTGATAAAGCGTGGTCTTTTTTACAAGCAGCAGAAAACCATAGCAATATTCCGTCGTCTATCTCCATCACCAAGTCTCTTTATCGCCCAATAAGGAACCACATCGATTGCCCTTCACGAGGTTGAAAAGCCTTTATGACACTAAAGAGTCAGCAAACCTCCCACCCCCAGTTCTACTGCAGTTCCCCAACTCTGCAGTAGTGAACAGTAATGCTTGTTTTACAGATACCTTCCCTGGTTAAAGTAAGGTGTGTGTGTGTCTGTGTGTCTGTGTGTCTGTGTCTGTCTGTCTGTCTGTCTGTCTGTCTGTCTGTCTGTCTGTCTGTCGCCTGTAAATCCTTTCATCTATCCCCATCTCTTTTTCTAAATATTGGTTTTATTTTCATGGTGTGCACATGTGAGCATGCTTTTTGTTTTACATGCTCACAATTTTCTTTGGGACTGTGGTGCAGTGGCTGGCTGGCTCTGTGTCAATCCATCAGCAGCTTGTGCTGTGTGTGCAGCCCCCCCTTCGACTGAGATGGAGGAGCTACAGTGCTCAGTGCCTGCCAATTCCATACCTGGGTCGAAACTTGCCAGCATTTCTGTGACTCCCCAAGTCCCAGCTGCTAAATGACTACTGTAGCGTAGCCTGATTGCTGCTTTACAGTGCATAAAACATTCTTTGTTAAATGAGGACAATGAAATATAATTTCTTGCATATTGTAGCAAAATTGTGAGTTACAGCACACGTACCATGGCCATTGAGAACTCCATTCTTAGTGGCTTGTGGTGTAAATTAAGTTTTTTATAACTGGACACCTGACCCAGGGATCACAGCGATGTGTTTACCGTTTCAAATGAATGCAACATTCAGACCAGTAGGTGCAAAGATCATTACAGCCTCATGGTGCAATTAGCATGGCTGTGGTTTTTAGTCTTTATTTACTGTACACAGTACAGTTCATGGCAGGGGGACTGCTAAGCATTCACATCCACAGTACATTTCTTTTTATTATCATTTTATATCTATCTTGGCAACATTCCTTTTGATTGTGTTTCCTTTGTTTTGCTTTGCATTAGTTCTTCCTAACCTCATTTCATCCTCCTACCTTCTCCTCCCCCCTCTTCCACTGTCATTTGCTTAATTAAGGAGCACACAAGCATCTGTTAGCCTGCAGCCTGCCTTTGTGGTGCCTTTATGACGAGACACGCACCTCACACAGCTTGGCTAATGTGATTGTGAAATTTGGCCTCAGTGTGATATATTCCCTCATAAATTAGACTATGCACAAAATGGTGGGTTTTGTTTTAAAGTTTTCCAGGAAATTTTATGAAAGCAGTCTGATCATTTTCTGTTAGGTTAAGATTGACTCGGGTCGTGCCATTCTGGTGTTGCATGAGAGCCGTATTCAGTTTACCCTTTTGTAAAATGAAAACAGATGGAGTCACAAGAAAGTAAAGGATCCTGTTATGTATACAATCTGTCTGCTTTTCTAAACTGACTTGGACCATGGTAGCTTGATTTCCTATTAGTGAAATACAGCATCTTAAAACCTCTTTAATATATTCAAATGTATGATCCCAAAGAAAGTATGTAGATGACAAATTATTTTCACACAAAAGATAGTTAAAAAATATATTGTTTTACTGTATTATTACACATAAAGATGCAGAATTACTGTGTACAATGTGCTTAAATCTGCACGTATAGGTGCACTGACCACCTTTCCTTTTGTCTTTTGCTGTAGATCGGCTCCAGGTGGAAAGATGTGGTCAGCAAATGTATCAAAGGTCACTTCCAGCCTCTCCTCCTCTTTTATGCCAACCCCGACGGGAGTGCTATCCCCACAGATGATGCCTCAAAAAAAAACAGCAGCCAGTCTCACAATAAGACCCCGGTCAATGGAAAAGTGCAAGGTATGACCTACCTAAACAAGCTTGTGTAACAATCCTTACTGGTTTTGCATTTGGACTGTGCAAACCTTTTACTGGAATAAGTATCTAATAAGTCAGAGGTAATCATGATGTCGTTATCATTATAAACAACTTTTTCACTGTGGTTCAACATTGTTATATTGAGTAAAAAGAGGGGTCCTTTTTATGGAAATGGCAACATCAAATTCCTTTAAGAGCATTCATCTTGGTTATAAGTGGTATTGAGTGTTCTGTATTTTTCTTTGCTTATAATAACATATACTCATCCCAAGTGACCTATTTTATTATAGCGCCATATTGTAAAATACCATTAATACAAAGCTGAGGTGTGCAGCAACCTCCTTTTTTATTATTTTATTTTATTTTTCAAAAACCCATTTGCCTATTGTCCACCAAGCTTGAATTGTAACCTACCCATGAAATCTCATTAACTTATTAAAGTAAAATTCTGCAAGGTTAGTGCCTCAACACACATTTATTTAACCTTTTAAATAAAAAAAATAAAAAAACTTAATTTACAAATCACTTTAAATGGAATTCAAATTCAGGGAAACCTCAGCAAACAAAAACTAACTCTGTAGGATGTGTAAAATCCCTGATCATATTAGTTGCATTTGCAGGCAGTAATGAAAATTTGCAAACAGCTGAACATCTCTGCAGTTTGGATTATAAATCCCTGGATTTGTTTGGTTAGGGAGGTTTTTATCCCCTTTAAAGATCCTCCTCCAGCTCTCCATGCTGGCTGTGCCCCAGGTCCAAGCTGTGGCATCCACTCACTGCTCATAAGAGCTGACAGGGCGCCGGACCAAACTGGATGATCCTGCAAAAACCAAGGAGAACATTGTGTGGATTTTGTAATTTAAATTCTGTTTTTTAGTTTCAGGTGCAGTCTGTGTATTTGTTTAATATCAGATTTATGTTTTATCATAAGACCTACTAGTAATAAGGTGTTTTTTGTTGAAAAAAGAAAATCCTGTAAATACGGCCTTAACTTGACATTTTAAAATGTTTGTGTTTCCTTTTTTTCCTGCTCTGCAGGTTTTGAGTCTCCAGTTTTATCACTCAAGAAGCTGGAACTCACCAGGGAGAATCTGAGCGCCGTGTTGGGCCAAGGCTCTTTCAAAGAGAAGATCCCTTCGACCTTCAGCAGGGGCAGTGCTCAGACCAGTGGAGGAAGGGGACCAGGTAAGAAAGGGCATGGAAAGACTAAATGTTTTTAAGAAGGCGAAGAGAGAGAAATTTGTAATCCAAGAAGTGAAGGAACACAATGCATACGTTTCCATTTCAACAAGTCATTTAATCAAGTGTTGTTTTTTGTTCAAACAAGTATCGGCAATAATACGTGCTTGTGGAAATAGTGCGTTGCAGGGATCAAGAGTGAAAAATGTGCAAAAAAGACATGAGTCATGTGCAGTGGTTATATTTTGTAGCCTTGCAATTATAAAAATGTTTGTCCACAGATTGGTGACAAGCTCAGATGTGGCATAGCACCCAGAGAAAGAGATAATTAAATGCCTTTGCTGTCAAACTAAATCTGGCCATGTTGGTAATACAGAGGGGATTAGGGACCTTCGCTGAGGACAGAGGTCAAAAGAGCTGCCAATTCTGCACACACTTAAGAATAAGTAGTGAGAAGAGTGTAAATTAAGGATAGGAGATTTGTTTAGTTAAGGAAGAGTTACGGCCATTTTTTTTTTTTTAACATTAATCTTGATTGTCATAAATATGCGTGTACTTTTGATTGGGGAGAATCAGAATCAGTGCAGGCAACACGGAGTAGCTGCAGCAAAGTGTATGAGCTTCCATTGAGCTAAAACTGCAGTTTTAGAGAGCTTTTGTGCCTCTTAGCAGACATAAAATGCAATTAAAATATGTGTACAACATGAACAGGACCCTTACGTGACAACAAGATGTGTTTTCAACTCATACATTGTTTAAATTAACCAACCCTGGTCCCCGTCTCAATCCTACCGCTAGCTGCTAGCTCCTAGCTGCTGTCCGGTGAGTGTGTTCAGCCAGGATTCTTTGATAATCATCCCAACAACAGTACTGTTTTTTTTTTGGGAGGGGAATAAACTTCAAGACGTGACATGACCTGTCCTCTGGAGGACATAGCCACGCCAACGTTGCTCCGTGGATTGTTGTCGATTGTTGATGATTATCACAGAAGCCTGGCTGAACACACTCACTGGATGGCAGCTGGGAGCTAGCAGCTAGCAGCTACCGGCAGGATCGAGACAGCAACCACGGTAGGAGAATTTAAACAATGTATGAGTTGAAAACGCATCTTGATGTTTGATCAAGATTAACTTACAAAAATGTCCAGAATTCTCCTTTAAGTAAATGGCCGTACTGAAAAGATAATTAATCAAAACATTGAAGCAAACCAAACTGGTAAAATCTCTTTAGATTTTGTTTACCATCACTTGAAAGCAACATTTGGTGTAGGGTAGGGGAGGTTGCAATCAATACAATAAAATGCAGTAGTCACTCAGAGCTTTAAAAATTACCACAGTCAAATAAAAAAAAAAGTTATTAAATTGTTGCACATTCCGTTTTTTGGGGCTGAAGAAATGTAGTCCCCCTACCAACCCTCACGGCCCCTCACGGCCCCTCAGATCCACCTCAGCCGGTCTCCTCTGCATCCACAAGTCCGACCTTTGCAGTTTTGGGAACAGAGCCTTCTCCAGGACAGCTCCCAGGCTCTGCAACTCCCCCCCCCCCCCCCCCCCCCCCCCCCCCCCCCCCCCAGAGATCCGCACCTCTGAGTCCCTCACCATCTTCCAGTCCCGCCTCAAGACCCATCTCTTCACCTCTGCCTATCCAAAACCACGCCCCCTCCCTTCTCGTATGTGCCTGAATCTTGTTTTGCTTTGTTTTGTTTAGTGCCCTGTAAAGCGTCTTTGAGTTTGTGAAAAGCGCTATATAAATTCAGTTTATTATTATTATTAAGAAAACACCTTGTATGTTTTCTTCCCAGCGTTATCTGTTGAAATCTCAGACAACTAACAGGACCACGGTATGATCATTCCATTTCCAGTTCATGAAACATTTTCCAGTTCCATGACTAATCCTTGTGTTTCAAAGTGAAAATATGAGACCGAGCAGGGAAGCCTCTGCATGGACGTGTTTCCACCCTGCTGCCTTTCCCTTCATGTAGCAGAAAATGTACCGTATACATCGGCACACTGATGTGCTGTAATGTGGCCTCCATCTACACTCTCTGCATACTCAGTGCCTTGTGGGTTCTGGGGACTGGAAAAATGGAAAACCGTTACAAGGAAAAGGATGTAGTGACAATACATGTTTATATGTACACTGAGAAAAATAATAATTTGAATGATGTCTGCAGTTGTATAAATTCCCACCTGATTCAGCAGAGGTTCAACTGAGATTGGAAAAAAAAATTCAGCATTAATTACTGGTTATAGCCTCTCTGTCTCTCCATTAGGGACATTGTGCCAAATTCTGTATGGTAATATGTGACATCGCTAATGTTTTGTAGTGAAAATTGGCACCAGCGATCCCAAGAGTCGCCTCAGGGAGATTTCTCGAGAAGTTGCCCAAAGAGCTGGAGAAGTGCGTGGGATGCATCCATCCAGAAGAGAGCCTGATAGGAGCGGCCAGCGGAGGCCAGAGTCACGCTACAGAGGTTGGTCACAGATGTTTAGATTAGACACGTGCAATACAACAACAACACACACAAGAGTTGCCGGGTTTTAAGAAACAAAAGGCTAGCCTTCCACTTCCCCAGCCCTTATGTAACTGGCGATTCAAGAGCAATTTGTCAAAATGGGGATTAAGTGCTGACGTCTGTTGGAGCCTGCCTTCATCCCACTCTCTCATATTCAGAGCCATTGGTTGCTCTCTCTGTGGTCTACGTGGATATTTAAAAACAAAATAAATCTTACCAAATAGTTAAACATACTGTATAATTTAATTAGAAGGAGAATTTCACTCAAATGTATATTCTTGCCACTATTTTCCCCATTTCCCTTTTTACCTCACAAATTTAGTTTGTGTTGGTATGAATGTGGAGGCTGACTGGTCTACTTTTTAGTACATTACTGCTTGCAGTAAAGTATCAGTCAAGGGAATATGGAGCACAATTGTAACACACTCCCAAATCCACCATGTCAAGATCCGTAGCCTGTGTTAGCAGCGAGCTCACGTCCCATCATGATTGAATGCAGTCGGCTAAAGGAAGCTAGTGGCATTGCCATGATGAATGACGAGGCTGGAGGTGACACTACAGTTAATGTAAGTAGTATAAATTTACAGCAGCGGGGCTAATGTCCAGGCTAGCACTTTGCTAAAAGGTCTTCTCCAGAAAAAAACACTCAAGAAAAGCTTAAGAAATTTTGCTGCTCTCTGGGATAACCCTAAGGTATTTATAAATAATTTCTGGCTGTATTGATTTAGACATGTTGCATGTTACTGTTGACAACGCTGCAGAAACTCTCCTTCTAACTTCTCACTCTCTGAAACACACTGTATCATTTTCAAGCAAAAATGTCGTGAGCAGTTTTTGAAGTGATTTAACTCTGGCACACAGTCAGCAAAAATCCAAAGCACTGTATTTCTTGCAGGCTTACCAAGGACTGACAGTTATATGTAGCATTAAATTCACTTTTTGAACCCTCAAACATGCGGATCAGATTTTCCAAGTCCTTGACTCCAATAGAAGCATGCAGCCACTGATTCAAACACCTTCTGCTTTAAGTTAGGAAAATGCATTGGCTAGATAGATGAACCTTAAACTTAAAATGAGTACTAACGAGTAGTAAAAAACTATAACACCACATTTTCGATTCAAAATTTAATAGAATTATCTTTCCAATTTTATTTAGAAGATTAAATCTTATGCAGACAGTTGAGTGCTGTTTAGAAATATTACTGCTGTGTGGAGTAATATGGATGTGTGGGTGCATGTATACCTTGACACAGATGAAGTACTTTCCAGGAAGGATGTCTGGCCACATATTTTGAAAATGGCTATTATGTCTGGAAGTGTCCTTGAAATAGTAGACACATGTTCATAACGCACTATCATGTGCAGACATCATGTCGATTTGGAAAACACGCGCATGTATGCATATACACACAAACATACACTAAATTGCTACCTTTCATCATGTGTATCTGCAAAAACGTTGTGAGCTGTCTACCCTCTGTGTACACCCCACAGAGGGAAATTGACTCCTGTCGGATGTAATTCACATTTTCCTGTCATCTGCACACATAAATGTCAGTAACCCTGTTGTTGTCATGCCCTTCCCTCACTTTCTGCCCAACCTACACGGTGCTTCAGCACAGCTTTGTGTCTTGGTGTTGAGGGTTCAGTGAAAGTCAATTGTGTTGTCTTGGTAATGTTATTCATGACACTGCCTTTTGGCAGCAGGTGCATCAGGTTATATGTGACAATCGGATACTATTTTATCCTTGTATACATAACTCTTTAAACAAAAGATATGGTACTACATTTGATGCATTCATTTTTGTATTATGGATAGGAATTTTGGCGGTTTGAAGGTGACAAGTTTAAGTATATACTGTATATAATTATTTACAATATGTTTGGCTTTTATCATAATTCAAGCTCTTGTGAAACTTATTTTGTTTAAAACCAGATCCAGGTCAGGACAGGACCTACTCCCGCTCCGTCTCCCCTCCAGAGAATGGCTTCAAACAACACCTGGAAACTCGTCTGTACAGCAGCCAAGGAAAAGGTCCCACACGGACTGAGCGAACACCCTACCTTGGTGGACGGTCCTCACATGAACCCGCTCGCACTCACTCAAGGGTCCAAGTGTTGCCCAGTTTGCCCATGATCAGTAGTGGTCATTACAGCCGGAAATTAGACCATGTCTCCAACGGATATGATACTGACAGCAGCCAAGACTCCAGAGAGCGTCCTGGAAGTGGAGGGAACAGCCGCAGCAGGTCCAGCCGACCCTGGAAGCCCATTCGTGAGGCCCTAAATGTTGACAGTGTTGTGAGTGCCGTTAGTAGTGATACTTTGGTAAATCAAGAGCGAAGGCAGCACAGTCCCTGGAGAAGACCTAGCAGTCAGTCGCCCTCCCGTGACCGAGAGCGAGACAGAGAGTTTACATGGGGAGGCCGAGAAGAACGCAAACCCAAGAGCCTAATGACCATCTATGAGGATGAGCAGAGGCATGAGACAAGTGGCAGCCGAAGCTCACTGGACTCAGACGACAAGGACAGGTCAAAGGGCTCAGCAACTCTAAAAGTGCGGAACGACAACTGGAAGATCCAGCGAACTGAATCTGGATATGAAAGTAGTGACAGACTAAGCAATGGCTCAGCAAATCTTGACTCCCCTGTGGTAGAGAACCTTTCTTCCAAGGACCTGCGGCCCACACCTGAGCTGCATCTGACGAGGTAGAAAAGAGAGATCTAGGTTTTTCTTAGCCAAGTACACAAATTCTTGGCTCTGCAAAGTATGATGCAGAAAGGTTTTTTTTTTTGCTGTATGATGCTAGTGTCAGAATGCTGCTTTGTCATCTCATGCCCTACTCATTTATGGATTTTAGCCACAAAGGTGCTGCCATTTTTAAATGATTAAACATAACAAACAAACTGTTCTAAAAATAGCAGTACCTATTTAACATAAACGCACACAAGGCAGATGTGCTAGGCTTATTATGCTGGGCTGTCATTTGTTGGCTTTGTAGTACAGGTCTTTTTTGGAGATAATGATCCCAACTAGCTGACAACTAATGTACTCAGAGGGGAGAGCCAGCGGATAGCTGACTTTCTCAACCACTAGTAAATTATTCAAGCTTTTCTCTTGACAGTAAATTGGTAAAGTGCTGCTCCTTTTGTTATCTATTCTTCCCACAAGTTTTGATTAGTTTTATTACAACCTCTTTATAATGTATAAAATATAGCAAATACAAAGCCTACCTTAGGAAACTACATGTGCCCCACAGTAAACATCAGTTAAAAGAAAGGGGGGAAAAACGCATTTAAAATAAATAATAAGCACCGGTTGTTTTCACAATAAGCTGTTTGTCTAGTGCTGCACATTCAAGAAAGGAATCAGACTACACCATGTAAATCATTCAGGATAAAAGCATATGTAGGCCGAGGTCATGAGTGTTTATTTCCTCTTTTTTTGGATCCATCTTAGTCTCTTTTAAGTGGTTGGTAAAAAAATAATCCATTGGAATATCTTTTGTAAATCTGCAATGCATGAATAATCATTAATAATAAGAATTTATTTTGTATTTTAGGGATCACTTCCTTCAGAGAAAAAGTGATGATTTAAAGGCTGACATATTGCTCTCTACATTTCCCACTGGTAAGTAACTCTCTTACACTTGCGAAACTTGTGTGTACTTTATATCATCAGAGAAAGCTAGCAGTGTTTTCTTTTTTAATTTGTATTCTTTGGACATGGTAGGTTTCATTAAAGCAAAAATGTAAAGGAAAATGTAAAATATTTAGCATATAATTTACACATGTACTGTACATCTAGAAGAAATGTTTTGTGTGTTAAATTGTGTATATATTATAAGCCATAAATGAAAGTATAAGGATTTCACAAAGGTCTGGCCCCGACATCAAAGACATTTCCTCTGCCCAGTAGACTGTGTGTTGTAAGGATCTGAAACGTTAAGATAGTACTAAGCAATTTCCTTGATTTATTGTTCCATCAGTACTGTAAGGTCACAGCCTGATTGAAGGGATACTGTATGGAAATAAGTGTGCTCTGCTTCCTCACTGACTGGCCTTGACCTTTTTTTCCTGAGTAAAGTTGATGTTGTTCAGCACACAGAGAAATGTACGAGATTTAAAGGAAATATCAACCCAAGTAAAAAGAAAAAGAAAGTTAAAATAGAACTGGCTTTTTAAAATGAGTTTGGTTGCCTCCTGTAATGCTTAGTGAAACACTTTCAACATTATTGACAGAAATAACAATCCTGGTTTGCCTCAGGTCTTCTGTCCATCAAACATTACTACACAAAAGGTAAAACCGGAACGGGTGAAGATGGAACCTAAAGGACTTTGTTGACTGTTCACTGCACTGAATAATGTATTCTTGGAAGTAAACCAGCTTTAAGATCCGGCATACAAAATTGTGGGTCTGTCAAAAATAAAATATGATGAGCCAAAAATATGAGTCATGTTGCGCAGTTGCAATAATGGTTAGTTTTATCTTCTAGACAGGATGAGGGAAATTAGATGACATGAATATAGCACGAGGGATTTTGATACCTGGACACCTTTCACACCTTTCACACTCTTTACCTAGCACATGCTTGCTTGTAATAGACAGTATTGGCACAGAGAAAGGAAAGAAAATATCTTTTTTTAAATTAAGAAATATCTTGAAAAATGCCTCACTAATTCCCTCAACAGGAATATGGTGAGTTAATCCTGAATTAAAGCGGGAGATGAGTGCGCTTGTAGGGGCCACCCAGCTGTGCCCAGCCGGGCAGAAAATGCCACGACTGGGCTTGTCAGAAGGTGGTATTCAAACAGGATGCGATGAAAATGCCATTTAGTAGCACTGCAGTTATGTCAAGGTTCCAAGAAGTTATGTAATGTAGCATAGAAACGGCAGCTACAATTTAGTCTGCTTTAGATTTAGTCAGAGTTGAAAATAGCTTTTACACAAGCCTGCCTGTGAGCATCTGCACATGCAGAGTGATTCATGTGAAAGAATCCCTGGCAAAGAGTCAAACACTTCTGTGGCAGGCATGGTTATTTATTCACTGCGGCAATATCCCTTTTGTTTTTTAAAATTTCTTTAAAAAGGATGGCCCTTGAACTTAACATTATTAAGGCTAGTCTTTATCTTGATTGCACAAATATACATTTTGTATGTGTTACATTTTTGTATGAAAAGCACTCAATGATTTTATTTACTCACTCGGGGTGTTTGCCCCCTAGTGCCTTTAGAAGATACGACAGTGTCCACTGATCTTACACACTGAACCGGGCTCAATTACATGCCTCCTCTGTGGTTAGTAACATTTTAATACACATTTTTTTTATTTGAAAGGTATTTACAGCTGTAACTTGAGTTAGTCTTAATTCATTTGATGAATGCCTTTTAAATGCTTAATTTTTAAACCTAAATCTGGTTAAAAATCTCTGATAGGACCTTTTGAGATTCCTCGGTATGAAATTTTTACGTCTTGTTGTCTGCAGTTTGTTTTGACAAGCTGCAGATAATGTGTCCTAAGTCAATTTGGCTCGAGTTCAGTGGCAGTAGTCTGGCCTGAGCTGCAGAGTCCAGTAGTCCATTAAAGTCCAAAATCCTTTCTAAAAGCACACATGTGGGCAGGCAGTTGTAAAGGGTTCTGTTGACATTTTGACCACAGGCATTCATTCTTAGGCTAGTTCGTTCTATCAAAAGAGGAACCTAATGTTTAGGTCTGGGCCCCTCTTAGTCACATTGACAACCTTTTGTCCTTGTTGTGAATAAATCTCATTGAGCTACATTATACCAAAATGGAAATGGCAGCGGAACATTCTATCTATAACCTCATGAAAGGTCACGGCTATCAGGAGATGGGTGTACTGTACCTGCTATCTGGACAGTAAATCATGCCTTTGTCCTGATTGGCTCTGCTGGCTGCCTCAGACCTCAGGAAGAGTCCATAGAAACTCACTTGAGAAGCTGTTATGGCTCAGTTTGCACATGAATATATCAACCTCAAAGTGAGGATTACATAAACAGAAGAGTTGTGTAATTAACTTTGCCCTCATCTATGTAGAAATCCCCAAATAAGAATTTGTACGAGATATACTATACTCTTAGATAGTGTCCGTATCTAAAACAATGCTTTTGATGTAAAGTTCAGAAAAAGATAATAAGGAATAATGGTGAATAGATTCTTTATCCCAGAGGTTTCCCATTGTGTGTTTGCATACACATGCAGTGACTGTGTGTCCATGAGTTGGTGTGTCAAGAGCTGTAATGCTATTCTGCGTTAATGTGGCGTTTGGCTTTATAGTCCGATTCCTGTGTCATATCAACCGACACAAAACAAAAGCTATTCCAATTGATTTGAAAGAATGTGTGATGATGTTTTGGAGTTCCTCTCTCCTCCCCATGTAGCTCAGGTCTTGCTGACCTGATTGATGCATGCTGATTGATGTTCAAGAATTTTAAGTACCCCAGACAGAAGAACGCACAGAACTACAAATCTCAACTTGACAGTTTTAGAACTGAAATGCGTAGTTTTTTTTTCTCACATCAACAAAACTTCAAAGGGCTGTCAGGAATTTTTGCATGTACAATTTTGTAGAAACTTAGTTTGGGTTTGCTTGTATGGTCTGTATAGTTTTGCACGCTGGCAGTTGGTATCATTGAAATGATGTCAGATCACTTCTCTGTTCTCTTCAGTTAAATGTCCTGAGTATTTTTTAGTGGATAACAGCACACCCCAAAACAGGTGCCTCTCTTGAACTTTTCTCAGAGGTAACCTTTATGTTGGAATGGGATTAGAGACCGGTCTTTTAGTGATTTACATAAGTAGAATATATCAATCCTCACATGTTATTAAAAGGGGAATATAGTGCAGAGACCCACAGCATGGGCCTTATAATGTCAATCACTGATAGCTCACACATTTAGAAAGTGCAAAAAAACATGTAAACATGAGACAGCTTCACTTTCTTTTATCCTATTTAGCAACTTGACTTTATGCTTTCCAGTTAACGGTAGGGAAATTTTGTTGCACACCACTTGGTGCAGTTTGTACATTGAATGCCACTGAATCACAGCTTAATCCATGCAAGCGCAGTAGATGGGACAGTTTCCCAGGCAAGTGCAGTAGGCCATGTAAACAGTAGGATACCTTGAGTACATCTGTTTTGCTGGCGTCCACAGCTACAGCAGTGATCCCAAAATTCTACTAAAATGAAGATCAGCTAGACGCTGAACCTGAATAATTGATTTACATTAAACCCGGATGGGAATTATAGCGATTATTTGATAGCTGTTTTTGGACACATCTTTTGATTTTAACCGTGACGGACAGGCAACCCAACAACACAGTCACCTTGCTCTTTTGTGATTCAGCTGCTTTCTCCTTCAAGCTTTCTCTTGGCAACAGTGCACTTGACCATAAAGATAAAGGGATTTTCCAGAGAAAAAGCATTGTATACTGCATCCTTTTTGTTTTCTTTTTGAAAATGATATTGTTGCAGTTGCTTGCCAACACTGCAGATCAGCGTCATCAAATTGTGAATTGCCACATGGACTTAGCGGCTTAAAAATGCAATAGTGTTGTGGAGAGGGATCTGGAGTCTGGAGTCTGACCCTGGCGTAATTGCATGCCAGCACAAAGGATTTAGCCACTAATGCTTTGAGAGAGCACAGGAAAAAAGAGGGTATGCTGACACATCACAGATGGTCCTCAGCCACTCACTCTCTTCCTTGTCCTGTTGTCTGTCTCAGGCCTTGTAAATCACACCCACCCTGTTAACTTGGCTAAGCTCCACAACAGGGACCTGATTCTAAACAAGTTTTTTTGCTGATCTAATGTGTGGAATCCGCTATTATCTCAAAATGATTGCAGCGTAATTCATTGACATCACATGATATGATTGACCTTAATAGATAGAGTTTTCCTTGGTGTTTATAGCTTTGCGTATGTTCCAACGTCTTAATCTGCTAGAGTTCATTCAGGGTCCTTATTGTTTCATTAGTACTGTTCGCTCAAAGCTAACGGCCTGGATATGAACCCAAATTCCCTTTGAGGGGCCACGTTCTTTGGCCGAATCAGACAGAGTGGTACAGAGGGGGCCTGAGGGTGCTCTGCCAGACTAGCTGCTTTGATACTTCCTCTCACAGCACCAGGCAATGAGCCTCACCATGACCTCTCTTAGATAACATGTCTTTGCCTGAGAGACAGAAAAAAAATACTGTAGCAGTGTTTTAAAAGAAACTCATAACAGAACCCTAGCTCTATTTTGATCATCTGGTGGTGATGACCACACATTTACAGATTAGTGTGTTTAACGCTCATAAGGCTTTGTTGTTGTCTAGGTGAACAAGGAAGACAATCTCCGGATCTACAAGATGCAGGCAACCTCTCTGGTCAGCCAATACAAAGGTAAACCAAGATCTGTAAAGAACATAACACAAGTCAGTTGATTTGGCACAAGGGCATCTAAAATACTGGTGTTTGTGTTTTTGTTCTGTAAAAGAAGAAGAGCCTTCCGGTACACTCCCGGGATCTTGGAAAAAAACAATGGTCTGGACAGCGAGCAAGAGGAAAACGTGGATTGCAGCCCTGTGAGCCCCGTACATCTTTACTTGGCAAAGACCAGCAGTTCTGAGTGGAACAGCTCAGATGACCTTGCTGGACCTTTCTCTGAACAAGAAGAGTCTGCCACTCTTGCCCACATAGACCCTTTCTCGCTCAACTATCCCCCACCTTTACCCCCCAAGACCTTTGGCAACAGTCCTGCTGACCCATCTGGTGTCCACTACCTACCGCCGGAGGTGGCAATACGGTTGAGCCCCCGCAATGAACCCAAAAATGGCGTGTCCTCACTCTCGCACACCACCCTCCGTCGGTGGATTGAGACACCTGCCGAGAACAGGCTTTCATCGGATGCCAGTTCCAAGTCGGGGTCATCGGACCAAGATAGGAACGATCTGTCAGCCAGCGAAAGCGACGAAAGGTTACCCAGTCCAATGCCCGGACACGATGACGGTTCAGACTCCCCTGGTCTGACAGATATGGTTCTGCCCACCACTTACTTTTCTGTGGATAGCTGTATGACTGACACTTACCGGGCCAAATACCATAAGAAGCCTGCCTTTTACATGAAAGCAGAGGACCATACGTCATCAGGGGAGAGTGATGTTGAAGGAAGGCTCCCTTTGCCAGATGCTCAGCCACCAGAGATTTCCAAAAGCAGATCAGAATCAGGTACCATATGCTGGTATTAATACTATTTATACTGTTTGTGGAACTGTTTTAGCTTTTTTGTAAATGCATTGATTCAGTCTTTGGCTTTTGTCCTGCAGGCTATTCTACCACAAAGACTACTGCAAAGTGGAACCCAATTACTCCAAAAGGACTTGATGAGCATGGCTTCCTATGATTTTAGCAAAAGCATCAAAACACTTAAACCAGTTACTGGATGCCAAAAGAAATTGCTATGCACTATGGCTGCTACACAGTTTTACTCCTAACTGGGATGTGTATTAGCTCATTTACTTTTCATAACAGGTAGTTGGACAGGAAACTGGATGCCAAAGAGATTGTAAAAAGAATGGCATGTGTCCTTAATAGCTATCTTGGTGGTAGGAACTGCTCAAAGCTTTGAATGAGTTGTGAATTTGCACAGTGAACTAGAAAGGTACAGTAAGAAGTAACAAACATGCCTAAAAGATTTTGCTGTTGATCATGTACGGACTTTTGGAACTCAAAAGCAAAGCGTTAGGTCGGTAAAGAATGTGTCACAAAAAAAGCCACTTTATCACTCGAGATTAAAAGATTTGTTTTACATGAAAAAGTAACACATTTCTTGCAGTTGTACTTTCTCTAACTCTATTGAATGATTGTGTTTGTTGGATTACTCCCATCTCAGTGTTATGAGGTGTCTGCCCCAATTCCATCTCTTATTGACATACCTTCCTTTTGAAGAACACAAGTTGCAGTAATATTCAGAACATGTTTTTTGTTGTGTATTTTGGAAAGTAATACAACATCTTGGGCACTCTTTTGACACAACTTAAAAATGGATCCCAAGGATCCGTGTAAATAAAAAGCTCCAGGACAGGTTTTTGGCTGATGAGGCCTTTTTGCAGGACTGTTCGAAGGCGCAGAAACTTTCAACCTCAGATTCTTGTTGGTACATTGAGTTTATTAATCTGTGCAAATAACATGCATAATTCTTTGTTTTGTCTCTCCTTTTGTCAAACTTCAACCAGAGGAGGTCTAAGATACCAAAATATCTCTGACCACTAGTGTAGGGGTCCAGGGGCTATACTATTACAGGGAAATGGATAAATATATTCATTTGATTGCTTATTGGTAGAAAGGTATGTGGCACAGTAGCTTGAGGCACTTCCCTATCTCCTCTCATGCACACCTTCACACGTCCCTTACTGTTTTATGTGGTTGCGCTGGATGTCTGGTCAGTTGTTTTTCTTTTCACACTCCATACAGTTATAAGCTTAATTTGTTTTGTCTTTAGCCGTATCAGTTGTTGAGTCTTCGGTCATGTTTCTTAAAAAAAAACTGCTCATATTAGCAGCAGGTCCGCACTGGTAGGACTTGTGAAATTGTCAACTAGAGATAGACAAGGCGTTTGTTTTTTGAGTGGGATTATTAATAATAACATGTTGTAAATCTGAGTAGTGGACTGTTTTTTTTTGGGGGGGGGGGGGGGTTTAAACTGTTTTATATATGCAGCAGACTCTAATGCGCAGTGCCTTTTTGTATTTTTCTATGTCATGACCAGATTGAATTGGAGCCGTGATTTGTACAATTCTTTCATTTTAAAGAATTTTTGTAACATCTAATTTTATTTTTATTGATTAATAATTGTTAAATAAACAGTTTTATTCAAGCATATCTGTGTGTCAAGCTATGTTATATGTGAGAGCACAAAGTTTAAAATTTAGTAATGTGGATCTTGAATCTTTTACTATTTATGCTAATATATAAATTATTTATATATAAAAAACATGTTTCTGATGATGAATTTTGTCTGCTAAATAAATAGTTCTTACTGAAACAAAATATGCACACCATTTTATTCAACAACTGCTGGGAAATATAGTGATTTGCTGCCACCTGCTGTCCATTTATTGTTTTTGTCCTTTTTAGATTTGTTTTGGGGCTTTTTAAACCCTTTATTTCAGAGAGACAGTGGGCGAGAGACGGGGATGGCGGTTGGATTGGAACCCGGGCCGCTGCGAAGGCCTCAGCCAGCATGGGGCGCATGCTCTTACTGGGTGAGCTAGAGCCCGCCCCCTGTCTCGTATTGTTAATGCACCTAACATGAAGTATATGCTACCCAACTAAAACTCCTGCAGTTCTACAACACATTGTGCCACTTCTGACTATAACCAAAAGTATTTTTTTTTTCTGAATACATTTTACATGAACCACATTTCATTGTTGTGTATGAAAAGTACTGCAGATGGCCACCTTTATGAACATGGATTGATATCATTCCTTCTAATGCCTTTCTGATTCCTTTGGATGCCAAATCTAATTCTATGTCACTCTTGTGCAGATTGTCATTCACTAGATAGTCTTCCTATTCCTACTATGCTGTATCGATTGTTTTTTTTCTTTTTTTCCACCCCTACTAAATACGCGTTTTCTGTTACAATTCGTCAATATTTTATATTTCTGACTATAATGTAAGGCAGTGTTCAATCCATGAGTGTTACAAAGACACCTGCCCCTTTAAATTAAACACACAATAGAAAGGTCTATGATGGAATGATAACTTGTGGCTGTGTAAATAATGGGCAGAGAAAAGAGCGGATCAGAATTTGACCTGGAAGTGTAAAAGTCTTTCCCACTAATATTTCAGATGATCATGCTAGTGCCTCTCTAAAATACTTTATATGTTGGTATATGTTTAATACGTTTGACTTTCTAACTGTTACAAAAACCATCAAAAGTTAATAATTTAATATTCAAAACATTCACTAATAAACTACGCAATAATGCTGAAGTTATATCCAGGTCTGGGAAATTGTTGAGGTTCATTTATAAGTTCCTTCTAGAGAGTAACTCAACAGCTACGTACACGGCCGATGGATTAAATAAGACCAATGTTTTGCCTCTGAAACAAAGGGATTTCAGGATTGTATGCGTTGTGTGGGTGTTTTAACAGAATGTAAATGTTTTTGTAATGTCTTGGAAATCGATCCGAGACGCCCTGAGAGGTCTTCTGATTTTTCTGTTATGTTGATGATTCAGAACACAAAATAAACTAACATACTTTTTTTCATCCTCAAGAGGGAAGTAGAGGACTTTGCAACCAAAATATAAAAAGCTATTTGATCTCACAATTTAACAACAATGTGCACTATAACATTTACTTGAATTCATTGTCGCGCTGTATTTGTGTCTTTATTTAATGTGTCACTCTGTATCTCGGTAGGCCTTCTTTATAGAATGTTTGTGTAGTCTTTTGTTATTTAGGTTAAGAGTGTATACTTAATTTAACACTGGTTAAAAGAAAAGACTGAGGGAGTATATTATATATTTTTTTAGGATTATTTCACTTTATTTTAATTCTCCAGCACATTGCCCCTGAAAGTGTCTTCATGCTCCAGCAGAAACAATGAAGATTATTAACTACAGGTATTTCAGGATTGTACTGACTCTCCAACAGAAGATATCTAAAATAAGTTCCTAAAAAGAACATGAAAATGTGCAAACTGCCAAAACGGTACCGCATAATTGACTTAGAAAAACAGGTAGAGGATGGAGTTTCACCCCAACTTATTTGCCCACAAATAAACCATTTACTGCCACATTTGTTGCTACAATTAAGTAAGATAATGATTTTCTTAAATGTAAATTCCAGATTGGAAATAATTCTTGTGATGTTCACTTGAGGGAGAAAAGGAAGAAATGTAGCCAAGACCATGCAATGTATTCAGAGAACCCTGACAACGTGCTGACTCTGCTCCTCATTGCATGGCATGTCTGTCATAGTGTTGCCATGCATACTTCTCGTGTGTGTTCTCCATCATCCATCAGAGTGGGCCCGTCATATGGAATCCACCTCTGCAGCTGCCCTACTTCATTAAGGACCATCAGCTGAGCTCAGTGTGATTCAGGGAAACGGCATTCCCGGGAAATCTGATCAAGACTATTTCCCGATTCGGGAAAGGGAAAGGTTATGACGGGAAACGGGAATGAAATAAACAAAAGGAGTGCGCGTCTGTTGTCATACGGTAACGTGGATGCAGGCAGCGGTGCTGTAATGTAACTACGGTAATAAAGGTTCACTAAATGCATTACGCAGCAGTAGGCTACACCCGTGGCGGCGGAGATAAACCGCCTGAGACCGCAGTGTATCAACGCTCTCTGCTTCTCGGAGCACACTTCCACGAGAAAAAGGAAGGGCAGGGTCAGAATGCATTGTAAACTAAAAGAAATCTGTAGTCCAAGTGGACACAAGTCCAATCCAACGCTGATATTGCGGCAGAGTGTTTAGGCTTTTTTTTTTTTTTTTTTTTCAATTGTTCCCATCGGCCTTTGGCCCTGTCTTTTTGCAGTGGGTCGCTTTCTTTCATGTAGTTGAACTTGTATGTGTTAAAAGAGAAATATGCCTGCCCTAATAAAGAAATAGTTATCCCCGTTTGTAGCCGCATACAAATCTCAACAGCCGAATGGGTTTGGTTCAATAGAACGGTTTAGGAATCATTCAGTGGTAACTTTAGCACTTTCATTGAGTATTGTATATATATTGTGTATATATATCTATATTATAATGTGTATATATATACTATATGTATGTAATATATATTGTAATATATATATATTATTTAGTATATATGGTTATACAATATAATATGTATATATATATATATATAATCATATATATATGATATGTAATATATAATGAGTATATATATGTATAGTATATATATACTATATATATATGTATATATATTTATATATATGTATATGTATATATATAATATATTATATATATACATATATATATATATGATATATTATATATAGTATATATATGTATATATATGTTATTTAATATATATATGTATATATATGTAATATATAAGTTATATATATGTTTATATATATGTATATTATATACATATATATATATTATATATATGTATGATATGTATATGTATATATTATATGTATATATATAGATATGTATATATATTGTATATATATATGTAATATATATTTGTATATATATTAGTATGTCTATATATAGTATATATATATATAATTTGTATTGTATGTATATGTATGTATATATATATGTAATATATGTATATATATTTGATTATATATATGTATATGGTATAATATATGTATATATGTATATATATGTATATGTAAATATATATATGTATATATATATGTATATATGTATATATATATATATATATATATATATATATATATATATTATATGTAATATATATAATGTATATATATATGTATATATATATATGTATATATATATGGATATATATATATGTATATTATATATATGTTTAAATATGTATATATAGATTATGTATATATATATTGTATATATATTATATGTATATATATAGTATATATATAATATGTATATATATTATGTTATATATATAAGGTAATATATATATTATATATTATATTATATAATATGTTATATATATATATCTATGTAATATTATATGTATATTATATATTATATATATATATATATGATATATTAATATTTATAATATATATATTATGTATATATATATGTATATTAATATTATATATATATATAATATATGTATATATATATATATATATGAGATATGTATATATATGATATAGTATATGTATATATATATATATATGTATATATATATATATGTATATATATATATATATAGTATATATATCTATATGTGTATATAAATATATACACAATATATATGTTATATATATATGTGTTGTTATATACATCACCGGCCACTTTATTAGTACACCTGTCCAACTGCTCGTTAACACTTAATTTCTAAGCAGCCATCACATGGCGGCAACTCAGTGCATTTGCATGTAGACATGGTCAAGAGAATCTCCTGCAGTTCAAACCACATCATATGGGAAGAAAGGGATTTGAGTGACTTTGAACGTGGCATGATTGTTGGTGCCAGAAGGGCTGGTCTGAGATTTCAGAAACTGCTAATCTACTGGGATTTTCACGCACAACCATCTCTAGGGTTTACAGAGAATGGTCCGAAAAAGAAAAAACATCCAGTGAGCGGCAGTTCTGTGGGCGAAATCCTTGTTGATGCCAGAGGTCAGAGGAGAATGGCCAGACGGTTCGAGCTGATAGAAGGGCAACAGTGACTCAATAACCACCCTTACAACCAGGTGGGCAGAAGAGCATCTCTGAACGCACGTACGTCGAACTTTGAGGCAGATGGGCTACAGCAGCAGAAGACCACATTGGGTGCCACTCCTTTCAGCTAAGAACAGAAACTGAGACTACAATTGCACAAGCTCATCGAAATTGGACAATAGAAGATTGGAAAACGTGCCTGGTCTGATGAGTCTCGATTTCTGCTGCGACAGTCGATGGTAGGGTCAGAATTTGGCGTCTACAACATGAAGCATGGATCCATCCTGCCTTGTACAACGGTTCAGGCTGGTGGTGGTGGTGTTCATGGTTGGGAATATTTTCTTGGCACTCTTTGGGCCCCTTGGTACCAATTGAGCTCGTTGCAACGCCACAGCCTACCTGAGTATTGTTGCTGACCATGTCCATCCCTTTATGACCATATGTACCCAACTTCTGATGGCTACTTTCAGCAGGATAAGCGCCATGTCATAAAGCTGGAATCATCACAGACTGGTTTCTTGAACATGACAATGAGTTCGCTGTACTCAAATGGCCTCCACAGTCACCAGATCTCAATCCAATAGAGCATCTTTGGGATGTGGTGGAACGGGAGATTCGCATCATGATGTGCAGCCGACAAATCTGCGGCAACTGTGTGATGCCATCATCATTATGGACCAAACTCCCTGAGGAATGCTTCCAGCACCTTGTTGAATCTATGCCACGAAGAATTGAGGCAGTTCTGAAGGCAAAGGGGGTCCACCCGTTACTAGCATGGGGTACCTAATAAAGTGGCCGGTGAGTGTACATATATGTATATGTATACAGTGTTGTGAAAAAGTGTTTGCCCCCTTCCTCATTTCCGTTCCTTTGCATGTTTGTCACACTTAAGTTTTTCGGAACATCAAACCAATTGAACAATAGTCAAGGCATCACAAGTAAACACAAAATGCAATTTGAAATGAAGGTGTTTATTATTAAAGTTGAAAAAAACCAAACCATCATGGCCCTGTGTGAAAAAGTGATTGCCCCCCTTGTTAAAACATACTATAACTGTGGTTGTCCACACCTGAGTTCAATTTCTCTAGCCACACCCAGGCCTGATTATTGCCACACCTGTTCACAATCAAGGCATCACTTAAATAGGAGCTGCTTGACACAGTAAGGCCACCAGAAATCCTTAAAAGCTACACATCATGCCGAGACCCAAAGAAATTCAGAACAATTGAGAAAGAAAGTAATTGAGATCTATCAGTCTGGAAGGGTTATAAAGCCATTTCCTAAGCTTGGGAATCCAGCAACCACAGTGAGAGCCATTATCCACAAATGGCGAAGACGTGGTGAACCTTCCCAGGATGGCCGGCCGCCCAAAATTACCCCAGAGCGCAGCGACGACTCATCCAAAGGCACACAAAGACCCCACAACAACGTCCAAGAACTGCAGGCCTCACTGCCTCAGTTAGGTCAGCGTTCATGCCTCCACCATCAGGAAAAGACTGGGCAAAAATGGCCTGCATGGCAAGTTCCAAGGAGAAACCACTGCGGGCAAAAAGAACATCAAAGCTGTCTCAATTTCTCCACAACACATCTTGATGACCCCAAGACTTTGGGACAACATTCTGTGGACCGATGAGACAAAGTGGAACTCTTTGGAAGGTGTGTGTCCAAGTATATCTGGCTTAGAAGGAACACTGCATTTCATAAAAAGAACATTATACCAACAGTAAAAATATGGTGGTGGTAGTGTGATGGTCTGGGGCTGTTTTGCTGCTTCAGGACCTGGAAGACTTGCCGTGAAAAAGGAACTATGAATTCTGCTTCTACCAAGAGATCCTGAAGGAGAATGTCCGACCATCTGTTCGTGTACTCAGCTGAAACGACTTGTTCTCTGCAGCAGGACAATGATCCTAAACACACCGCAATCCACCACCGAATGGCTGAAGAAAAACAATGAAGACTTTGGAGTGGCCTAGCCAAAGTCCTGACCTGAACCTATTGAGATGTTGTGGTATGACCTTAAAGGCCGTTCATGCTCGAAACCCCTCTAATGTAACTGAATAGGACAATTCGCAAAGATGAGTGGGCCAAAATTCCTCCAGGATGCTGTAAAAGCCTCATTGCCGTTATCGCAAACCTTGGTTGCAGTTGTTTGCTGAAGGGTGGCCCAACCAGTTATTAGGTTTAGGGGGCAATCACTTTTTCACACAGGGCCATGATGGTTTGGATTTTTTTCCACCTTTAATACAAACACCTTCATTTACAAATTGCATTTTGTGTTTACTTTTGTTGTCCTTGACTTTTTTTAAAGTGGTTTGATGTCCAAACACTTAAGTGTGACAAACATGCAAAAGAACAGGAAATGAGGAAGGGGGCAAACACTTTTTCACACCACTGTATATGTATGTGTGTGTATATACATATATGTATGTGTATGTATGTATATATGTATGTATGTGTATATATATATGTGTGAATGTATATACGCAGCAGAATTGTTTATTGCAACTGTGTTGATGATGGACATAAACTGTGTTCTTCTGCCCAAATAATACTACAAATAATATAAAAAAATGTCAGTTTGGGATTTTGGAAGGCATATTTGAATGAGATATGATATATTACTTGGGCTGAATAAATAAATAAATAGATACATACAAACAAATCTGATTCATCTAATTTTCGGGAAAAATATGAAACCCTAGTGTCTACTTTCAGAGTCCGACTTCGTTTTTCTCATTTCTCCTCTCTTTGCACTCTCTCTCAAACTGTCCCTCAAGTTCACTCACATCCTTTATCCTCGTATGGTTTCTCACTCTGTCAACCTATCTCAGTCTTTCCCTTCTTAATAAGTCCCCCTCCCCGCCCTCCCTCCCTTCCCTCTGCATCATCTTTTCTTCCCGTTCTCCATTTTTGGCCAACTCCTTATTTTTCTTTTCATTTTTTGTATTATTCCCCCTTTAAATCAGCACAACTGTTGTTCAGAAATGACAGTTGGTTTTATTGCACAGTAAAAGCAGTTTCCATTATGTCCACTCTGACATTTCACATTTCAATTACAGAAATAAATGCTGTTGTGCTTCATGGTATGCTTGTTGCCTGTTTTGTTTATTAGTGTACCTTTAAATGCTGTCAGAAAAAAATCTTTCACATGAGTGTAGCCCACATAAACCATTAACAATGTGGTTTCGAAATATGTTGATGAGATGTGGCATTAAGGGGCAGACATAGCAGATGCTGTGACAAGATAGCAAAACAGATTACAGCAAGCTACTAGCAGGGCAGGTACATACAAACAATTATAATACCAGTCCCTACAATAAAGGTGGTTGCAGCTAAATCCATTATGATGACTAGAATTGTTTTCAGGTAAGTACACATGTAGGTTTTTCTAGTAGCCCTGATTCAGGACTGATAGATATAGTCAATTATGTCTTACTGTAGGCCTTCATCATTATTGTTGCAACATAGCTTCTGGCCACAGGTAACAGCACTGAGCACTGTTCTACAGAGCAACAAACCTGACATAGGCTAATTTAGTGAGTTTAATGAAATGGAATCGCACTCATTGGAGAAGGTTGTGTTTTTGGTACATTAAATAGCCTCTCTCGAACTGGGAAGAACTCCACCTGCCGTGCGGTCGGTTTTGTATTTTCAACATGCAGGCTAATAAGGTACCATTAACAAAAAATAACTGAAGTGTTCTAGCCCATCAGGATGAAACTTGTTCTAAAAGCCTCCGATTTATTTCCACAACAGTGAGTATCTAATTATATTGTGGTCATTTTACTTGTCCGAATGCAGAATAAGTTTGTAAGCGGGGACTTTACGAGGAGTGCTTGAACGCATCTTAGGAAAAACACCTGAGGAGACTTCGAGCTAATTAGCAGCATCTGCGAGGTCGAGAGCCGAACGACAAAAATGGTCGTTTGAAAGTCCCTATATAAAAATTATCAAAACTAAAAGAGACAAGTATAACGATATAGAATATAGATATACAGATATGGAGTATATGCGGGTAAATATGTGTATTTTAACTCAATTTCGGATAAAAAGAAGTTAAAAAGTCTCCACAGGTTTTACGAGCTATTGGAAGCTAATGGCGAAGGAGAGACGGGCCTACATGAAATGGAAGACATCACCTTTCCTAAGATGTCTAAAATGAACACTGACAGCTCCACAACTGGTGAGTCTTGGTTTTGTTTTTGTCTGTTTTGCTTCTGAGTCAAACCATGTGTTTTGATACTCGGAAAAAGTTTCCAGCTCATTTAGCGAAAGTAGGCTACCCAACAATTAGCAAATACCCGGCTAACAGTTATGGAAAATTAGTGTTGGCTAGCTAAATATTTTTTTTAACTAGCCTATAGGCCACAGAATATCTGCCCTTGGTAAAGTTAAACGGACAGCAATGTCTAGTTAATGAAACACAAGTAAAAATGAAGAACTACATAGTTCTTATTTCTTTAATAATATGTAACATTAGGCCAAGTCTAATGCCTGTTAGTCGCTTGTTGGCTGACGTTAGTCATGGCCCAACTGGCGCCGGTTTTCACAGAGCTCAAACAGTTCTTTCCTATTATTGTTGTTTTAAGATAAGTGTTCCTGATTTGCAGGCAGTGATTTAACCCATGATATAACTTGTAACCGTTTTTGACCAGCTGTTAATGTAGTCAGCCTGTACAGTTAGCAGCTTGATACTGCCATACTTTCTAAGTGTGTTGGAGTAAGCTATGTGACATCATCGGTGAGAAGTTCTACCGCAGTCATTTGGTACGTCATAGACCACTAAATATTGCATTTAGGTGAGATAGTCCCAGGGCCATAGTACTGTATAATCGGTGTGCTTTTATATAATGCTATGAAGGGGGAAAAAAGGTCAATCTTTAGCAGGCAGATTTTACCTTTTTAAGAAGTTGTTGCAAAATTGAACACACAATGTAGCAAGCTACCGTTGTTGCTAGTAATTGCATTCTTCCTAAATGTGCTTTTGTTTCCATTGACCAGAGCGCTAGCTGGCTTGCAAGCTTCTGGTACTGCCCATATTTGCAATAAGAGGCAAGTTCTGGCACATTAGTTTACTCTGGTGACCTTTGACACAGGAAGGCTAGTTATTATCCAAAATAGAATAATCTGTGACTATAAATCCCAATGTGCTTTCAGTGTTAACACAGGAATTATTTGCCCCACTGTATTCTCTATAAATTATTTAGAAAAATATACTATATTTTTAGTAGGGCTGGGCAATATGGAAAAAATCCAATATCGTGATATTTTTGACCTAATATTTCTATATCAATACTGCAGTGACATTGTAGGGTTCACAAAATATTTACACATTTGGATTTTTGATAATCATCAATGTCAATATAATGACAAGTAGGTAAAGGCAAATAATAGAACAGCTAGAACAGTCTGGCATCCCTTTACTGTAAAGCAGCCTGTAAAACCAGGAAACAACGACACTTACAATGTGATGATATCAAAACATAATAATAATAATAATAATAATAATAATAATAATAATAATCAATATGAGATTGATATATTGCCCAGCTCAAATTTTTAGACGGGCCTTTCTTAGAGAAACTGCAGTGAATAGCATTATGGAATTGCGCGGCCTCTATGATTATTTGTTTTTGCGTAAAGTATTTTTGAGTAGTTTTTAAAAATTTTATTTCTTCCCCCCCCCCCACTGTCTATCCAGTGTCACTATTGAATAAAGGGAAAGGCCAAAAAATATTATCTTATAAATGTATTGTCTATCGTGAAGCTTGGTGCCTACCGTCACACGTGTTCATTTTTATTTTTTTTCCCCTTCCACTAACCTTTAAAAAACTTTAACAACCATGATACCAATTTTATTATTACTTTAAACTGTCTGTGCATGGGCAGGAATGAATCATTACATATTAGCAGGAATTAATAACAGGCAAACTTGATGGGATTTAAAACTTTTTTATACAACATAAAAATTACAAAAAATATATATACAAGAATCAGTTTTTATTGGCACTAATAGACACATAATAGTGAAAATGTAGTGTGCAAGATGCATATTGGAATAATAAAGCACCGTATTTTAAAACATAAGTCACACTGGACTTAAGTAACATTTAAGTAGAAAAGTATTTCACAAAATCCAAGAACAGACATTTAGCACCCAGAACAACAAGCTGAACACGGTAGGGGTCCGTTATGTTAACGGTAACGCATTAACCGTTATTCAACTACTCAATAGCAAACAGAACAACTAGCATGGCGCGGAGAAGTAACTACGTTGTTGACAAGCCTCTCCTGGCAGCACGTTGTTCAAGCACCCATCTGTGGACCCACTCCTCCACCTCTGGCCATCTTGCTTTCAGCTTGCGATTAGCCGATTAGCTTCCTTTTGTTTTCTTCATTTCAGTAAGAGTAACCATTTCGCCATTCCCTCACAAGTTTCTGACATGGAGTTAGTAATCTGCAAACGAGGATTTTATTTTTGGGGGCATTTTGTTTGTGTTCAGTCTTTCTCAGTTGTCTTTAGGAGTAGCACATAGTTGTCACAAGCCTAGAGTGCCCGGCTGTAGACGGTAATGTTTTCAGTATCAATTAACATTTAAAAACATGTTAAATTGTATATAAATGTTTCATATATAAGTTGCAAGACCAGCCAAACCATGAAAGAAATAAGTGACTTATAGTCTGGAAAATACAGTATGTAATGTGTAGGTGAAATGCCAAAGTGGGGATGACCCCACTTATCAGCAGTTCAGGAGAATGATGGCAGTGGGAAAGAAGCTGTTCTTGTGTCCGGCGGTTTTTGTGTGCAGGGATCTGAAGCGCCTGGGAGAGGAGGAGGAGGAGGAGGAGGAGGAAGCAGGAGTATGGCAGCAGTGTAGAAGATGGCCAACAGCTCTTGTGAAAGGACATGCTTCCTGCAAAACAATATAGAGCACAATGGTTTTAAAGGCTCAGCCCTTCTCAACTGGCCTTAAAAGAAAGAAACAAGTTTGATATGTCATACTAAGGATGACCACGTTGACAAAAGAAAGACAAATTGCCTTACAATGCTATTTTTTTTCTGATCACCAATATTGATAGTTTAATAATTATAAACATTATTATTATTATTATTATTATTATTATTATTATTATGAACATCACATAGTTTTAAACAGTTTCAAACTTCAGCACTTGCCCAGCGAGGGAAAGTTTTTCAAATGAATAAGTCAAAATGAAGCAAAATTACAAGTCAAAGTAAAACCTTATCGGCCAAGCTAAGCACAATACTGATGTGAACAACAAAATAACACCTGCCTGTTATTACCCTGCAGATTGTCAGGTCCAGGAAGGCCATCTATGCCTTTCTGCCCTGCAGGCTATACGGTTTTAGAACATCATTGGTTGCCACTCGCCGTAGCATGCGACGGATGGCAGTACATCCGGTTGACCCTCCAAGGCTTGTCAGGAAAAGTTCCTGTAAAACATTTAGAAACACAAATTATACATGTAGAACAAAGTGGATTGCTTGTAAAATCTCATTTTGTAAGAGAAGTCAGTTCAGTTATAATGATAATTAAAGTTATGTAATTATATAGTGTTAAGGCAGGGTAGGGCGGGACTATGGCCATTTAATTACCATTTAGTTCCTCCTCTCCTGTTGACCGAGACTCCTGTCGAACACTTGCAGCTCTGTGACTGTTGAGCAGGGCGACAGCAACATGTCATCGACTGGAGCAGAGGGAGGTGACAGGGAGCTCCTTAAGAGCATGAGCAGCTCATCCATCTTCTCCTCAAATGCATCCATCCGTTGTGCCATGTGGGTAACAGATGTCCTCGTGGCTATGGATAAATTAATGGTGTTAGTTTTGTTCTTATACATTATATACTAATGTGAATAACTTAAGTGGGTCTTTTTACCTCTCATTTCCATCTCCATGGCTGAGCCACCTACCTTTGTGTGATTAGTTCCGCTGTTAACAACAACAAAAAGTCAGTTTCTCAAGTTCCTTGTCATGCAATTGTATTTAATTGGAAAAATTCAAAGCCACTGTACCGTCAACTGGGTCCCAAGCTGAAGTGGCAGGCCGAGCTTGCGTAACAATAGACCCATCCAGCTCTGGGCGACCGGCTGGTTTTCTGTGTGGTGTTAAGAAGAAAGTATTGGTCAGTTCATTTATGGTAGGTTTCTTACACAATTGCAAAAAATGAACCCATGCTTTTACATTTAGACAATCGCTTGTCTTGCAACTTAACGTGCAGGTGGGGGAAGCAATGACGTCTGCTGACCTGAAAGGAAGAGAGAGAGAGACACACACACACACACACACACACACACACACACACACACACACACACACACACACACATCAGAGAACAGTCACATTATATGCACCAGGTTGAATGTCAGTAGTTCCATGGTAGGAAATATGACTGGTTTCTTCTATGCATGCATACATGTTTACTTACGGATAGGGATTCCAGACACACGCTCCGTCCTGGAATGCTTTGTGGAACGGATTCATCTGAAATAAGACCATACAATTTGTACTGATTGCAAAAAGAATATTTTAATATAATCAGTCGGTGTAAACATTGTATGTGACAGGATATCTACATTGTAGCCCTGAGACTTCCTAATGGGGAAACACCGCATCCATAGAAAAGCATGGGGTTAGTTTGTAAAGCCAGTATGACAGCTTTGTAGCCTGCACATATTACGTCCCCTCCTGTATGCTTTCCCCTTCATTTAAATAGGAAAATAGCTTGCTGATAACCTAAAGTGCGTTGAAAGATAGTTGCTGAGTGACTTGCCTAAAAGGACTTAGATTGTACTGGCTTTATATATGTATTGTACGCTAAAACTAATTAAAAGAACTGGTATATCTTATTTGTAACAAGAATGCAAGCAGGTTAACACAATGACACAAAACATACAGTGCGGCAAACCATACACGTTGTGCAGAGCAGCAAACAAAGACTCAAAGAAAGCACAATTTATATGCAGTCCATTTAAAGAATAACTCGCCAAAATGCAACCTAGGATCTTTTTGTGAATGTACCAGAGTCAAACTTCGCTTAAATGCAGGATTAGGACTGCAACGCTACTTTTAAGATTTGCCATATTGTCATTTTTGTTCAAATGGCCTTTTGAATGGGGGGGGTAGTGCATTAAAGGGAGGGGGACGAGATGAGGAAGAGGGAGGGGTCTTTGTTTTGTTTGTAAAATACTTTTAACGTCAAGAAGAAATGTCACCGAACATTGCTTAAAGCACCGTTTTGTGTGTGTGTGTGTGTGTGTGTGTGTGTGTGTGTGTGTGTGTGTGTGTGTGTGTGTGTGTGTGTGTGTGTGTGTGTGTGTACTTTTAATGCTGAACATACCTGGTTTTGTTGCTGTAGGAGACGGCCAAATTCTTAAAGTAATTTAGATTCAGCTTTAAGCGGCAACTTAATGATTTTTATTGCTGACTAGATCGCCGCCTGTAAGGAAAGGGTTTCTATTTAAGACGTGGGTTTGACAGAGTGGCTGTAGTTAAGACTGATTCATTTTCATGTCAGGCGTATTAGTTTGAGATTGAGTTGCTTTTTCTATGTAGAAGTTCACATTGAACTTGAAGTGCTATTACCAGTTTAACATAGCTTTTTCAACATTAAGTTTGAACTATTTTTTTTGCTGTGATTCAGCACGACTAACAGTCTATTTTCACTCTTTCAAATTTGTTAATTTCTTTTTTTCACGCTGTTCATTATTCTGCTTTCACTGTTTTGTCTGTAGTTCTTCAGCAGACCACCCTGTGCCCAGCTGTGTACATGCGTGCGCAAGCACACACAAACACACACACACACACACACACACACATACGCACACACAGCCCACAGGTTTCTGTTCTTGTCATTCTGACAAGCAGTAAGAACAGGATTATAGGTAGAGGCCCTCTTACTTGGGGCAAAAGAGTGTGAAATCTGATTGATTTGGAAGATTTAAAAAATGGGTCCCAGTGAGGTCGTTGGAATCCTAAATATGAGCAGGCTGAAGAAGTGTAGCAATAGGGTGTAGTCTGTTCCAGGGATTTGCCAAATGTTCAGACTTGAGAGGGTGGCTTAATAGAGGACTGAGAGAAGAAGATGCGGGGTGTATGTGGCAATAGCTACTTTTTCCTAGTATCTCTTTTGCAAGTTTAGTTATATTGATGCTCTACTGTAACTTGCTATAGGATCTTTCAGTTATTATATTTTTTGGTTTGAAATGGGCTACGTTGTACTTAAATATCACAAAAGGATGGTGTAGTTTTTTTGAAAAATTGACATTGCCCTGTCGTTTTAAAAGCTGTGTATGTATATATCTTCCCTAATGCAACTCTTATATCAAAAAAGCTTCACAAATGACACATGCAAAGTTCTGTGCAAGAATATTTGCCATATGATATTTCTCCTTTTGGCATCATCATAATTGATCACTAGGGGGCATTACAGTATTGGGTTTTTGTTTCACTCCAGCCTGAGGCTGTTTGGCAAAACCCACTTGCTGGTTTCCACCAGTTCCACTTATAAACCTCTTCCACTTGCTTGAATGAAACACAATCACTATTACTGTATAGTGCAAAGAAACAGTAGCAGAGTGAGAGGAAAGTGCTGTCTTTTGGGTAATAAAAAAAACATAGAAGCATGTTTTATTTGTTGTGGCAGTACAGAAGTGGAGGACATATGCAAACCAGCAGGACACATGTTGAGATTAGTCACATAATTCCAGTTTCATGTGTTATAGAGCTCAACAGTCCAAGATGTTAATCCTGTTTCACGAGGATTTACGACGCTGTACTAATCACGATATGTTCCCACGCTTCTGCTATTAGCCTCCGCCCAGAAGCTAACGTTAGTTTGGCTAAATGGTAATTCGGCTAACTGCTAGCTGACATTCTGATTCAGTCTAAAATAATGTTAACTCAAACTAAACACTAGGCAGGCTATAGCTGACGTAACAGCTGTTGGTTAATGGGATGAGTAGTTCCTTTGCTTGATAATGAAAATATGTACACAGTCTTATACCTTTTTCACATTTTTAGGTTTTAGTTTTTTCACACAAAATATGTTGTATGTTTATGAGTCATGTGGTAGCTGGTTAGCCTAAGGCATGGTCTAAAACTCTTTATATACAGATTTTTCCAGACGTCAATGGGAGAAATAAATGTGAAACTTACTTCCGGAACTCAAGGTCTCTCAGAGGAGGGGGCTTTACAAAGGGCATGACGACAGCGATAGCTTTGGTGGTTGAAGGCATCATCAGCATTATAGGACATTTGTTGTTGTGTGCTCCACTAACTGCCTTCCAATCTTTCTCTTTTCTGTCCTCTCTTTATAATTCATGTGTTATATTTTCCACTCCGCTCTATGTAAGATTTAACCCAAGATGTTATTTTATGACGACAGGGTGCTGCTGTTTGTTTTTGTTGCCTTCTCGAAGCATATTAGTTATTTCTTTACACCTAAAAAAAATTTACCGTCTTTCTTCACCTGCAACAAATCAATGTCATGCAAGAAGGAAGCTTAGACTCTATAATACGCGGAAAGCTATTACAAGGATTAGAATGATAGTAAAATGTACAGAGCAAGACAGAGACAAAGGGCTTAAAGTATTCCGGCACCGTGCAGGACCTCCAGCGTGTGGCCGTGAGGAAAGATAGATCGATTGATTGATTGATTGATTGATTTCTGGGGTGTGACTATGTTAAAAATAAATAAATATGTAAATTAAAAACTCCACATGGGATTTGTTTTTGATGCGGTAGGTTTATCCAATCATCAAACTTCCTAACAATGAAACGAGTTCTAGCTATCAGATGCAAAGTAGGCCGGGTCCTTGCCGCAAAGAGCGTGCGTGTGTGGTCTCTCCGTAGGAACGCGACTAAACAAATGGCGCCGCGCATGAATAGAGGACAAGAGGAAATAAAATTAAAAGGG
>NC_045751.1:1870979-1875864 GCF_008692095.1 Etheostoma spectabile
AAGCCGTTTAGCACTTGGTTCCTCAAATTGAGCACCTGGCTGCAGCATATATGCAAGGAAGATACTCACAGCAGCGGTAAGAAATTGCTTGTTAGTCACAAAGCTTCGTTCCGTGCGCTCAGTCATACGAATACGTTACCAGCATCCACGGCTACCACTGACGCTGCAACTGCGCCTTCGCTGACCGTCCGTGTTTGTGTGTGCAAGTTCATAGCGGAGCACAATTTGTCACGATGGCCACTGTGTAAAAGCTATCGGTAGCCCAAACTACCTTGACAAAGCTGTCTGTTTGGAATCAGCATGATTTAGTCCATATTGACATTAGTTGCTTCATGTACATTTATTAAAAACTTCGTCGTCTAGCTATGTGAAAAGCTAAACAAAGCAAAGTTTTTAATAAATGTACATGAAGCAACTAATGTCAACATGGACAAAATCACAAATGTACTAGCTAACTTGCTTTTTTTGATGATGACCTGGCCAAAGTAACAACACATCTAGAAAGTTTTGTTTTCAATGATTCAATGCAGGATTATATTATTGCAATATGAAAATCTTCGTAGACTCTTAATTTAATATATGGATGGAAAAAGTGAAAATGTATCCAAAACTTTTTATTTCTTAAAAATTATAACTTTTCTTATTGTGTAATGTAAGAAGGACTTTAACTGTTTTGCCAGTCAAATTAAATTGTGTATCGTAATCATATCAGTCATTTGATGAATGTATTTCTCATAAATGTATTCTATTAATGCTTTAAAAAGAATTTGGCTTGTATTACCTTTTTGACTGGAAGTAGGAAATGGATGAACAGTTTAACCTGATGAAAATAATGTTGTATATTTGCAATCCAGTAACAGGACTAACACATTCTTTAAATGCAAATGCCCCTTATTACTTAATTGGATTATAAAGATCCAGGGATTAAATACCAAGTATAGAATTAAAGTAGATTTAGAACACTTTACATTCATTTTGCATTGGTTAAAGTAATTGACATACCATTTTTTCATTGTTCATTAACACCAGACATGTTGGGATAATCTCATCATATAATATGTTAAATGCCTGCAAAATGGCCATTCATGGTGGAATGACTCTGACTCATCGGCAGTTGGGAACAACATCCTCACTTCTTACTGTCTGAGATAATGTGGTAAATACGGGTTTAAGTCGAAGCTTGGTGGATAGAGGACTCAGTGGCTTGTGCCTTGGAGCGGAAATGGGGCGTATCGCATTGTATCCCTGTACATCTAGCAGCGGTGCTTTTTGTTGTCTCCCTGGAAACCATTACTGCGCTGCCACTGGCAGCGGTCCGTCACGGATTCAGGTGGAAATACAAGCATCTTTCTGTGCCAGTGAAAAAGGAAGGCAAATTGGTAATGAAGGGGAGCATTTGCAAATGGCTGAAGTCTGCAGGCTTAAGTGTTGATAACCGTGGCTAGCTCTCCTTTTTCCCCCAGCAGCTTTTACTGTGTGGTCTTTCTCTTCAACCTTTTGTTTGTACACGAAAGTATGCAAAGATAATGTGGATGATGTGTTTATGAGACTTTTGTTTTATCCATGAATTTTATTCAGTAATTAATTAATTATTGAATTAAAAGTAAATTTTCTTGTCATTGCCATTTTATGCATATTTTGAACCTCTCATTCACACACCCATAAAAACATTGGGCTGTCTTCTACTTAAGAATGGTTACCAGGTTATTCATTTGCATAACTTTAAGCAGTTCAGCAAATGTCTTGCACTAGAGTCCAACCTTGAACCAGTCCCTCCAGTATTTCACAGCCTTTGATGGAGTGTTGCGGTCCAAAATGCCTGAAATTTGTCAGTTTGTCTTGTTTTGTTTTTTTGTTGCAATGAAGTTGCAATGAATGAAAATTGCAAAAAAGGTTTTTTTTGTTTTGTTTTTATTCAGGAAGAATGAAACTACTCTGGGCTGAGTTTTCCTAGTAACCTTTTTGCTAAGCATAAAATGGCTTTGCAACTTTGTAATTTATTTAATGCCAAGGAGTAAAAGCAACTTTCCAACCACTTGTTTGAACAGACCATGGATGCATATCATTTGTAATCTCCATCATCCACTCATGTATTTGTGTGAACAGCTTTGCTTGCAAGGATCAGTTGATTGACATTGTTCAAGCAGGCACAATTAATGCTCTCAAAGACCTTTAGTGTTCAGTGCTGTTCTGTGGTTACTTTTGCATGCTGCACATTATCTTGCTTGATGACGTTTGAAGCATAAGGCATTATTTAAACTAACACCGGGTATATTGTTTTTAACCCTTATGTTGTCCTTCTGGTCCCAGAGACCCTACTGTATTTTTCTGCTATTGTGGCCTCGTCCTCCGGGGTCCAAGAGACCTGTCCTGCACTCAAACATATTTCCCACTACCTTCACCTCATCCTCCGGGGCCTCTGGGACCCGATGGACGAGGCGGGAGTAATGTAACATACATGTAATCGCATACAAATAAAAAAGGGTCTCAGAGTAATAAACCAAATGTTTACAACAACAAAAAAGACAATTTCAGTAATGGGTTACCACTTGATGTTGAGCTAGTACATATACATATTAAATACAACACCGTTCCTCATTAACAATGCCATGATTTATTGTGCCTTTGCTTGAATGCTTATGGGCATCAACTGTTTGATCAAAGTTGTCTGTTCACAAATGGCTCAAATCCCATTGCTCATATCCAGTACTTCTAGTAAAGAGAAGATACCCTTGTAATCATGCATATCATAAACAACTTAATTTTCATTAAGCCTGATTACACTTTATGGTAAATTTAATTTAGACGATCCTATGATTAATGTTCTCAGTGGGCTATACTTAAGAGGAGTAGTGGGTAACTGCTCCTAGTTTAGTGAAGGACTACACATAATAAGAGTCAGCTTTGGCCAGTTAAGCATAACATGTAATAGAGCTGCAGAAGATTGAATTGTAAATCAATGTTGTGCTAAACACAGATTAATGACTGTCGTTTTACCTGTTGATTACAAGAATTGTATTCTGTAATTTTAGATTTTGAGGTTTTTATATTGATACTATGCAAGTGGATGTTCATAGATTTATGGCTAGAAAGCTAAATGCACAAAATGTAAATTACAAGAGACATTTAAGAGGTAAAAGTCTAAATTTGGAATCCTTTTGAAATCAGGGGTTGGCATGCCTTGTGTCATCAATGCAACAAGCTGCTTACAATGCAGAGCTCAAGGCCCCTCTCTTTATTCTACAAAGGTGATGTTGTGCTTATACAGTACTGTATGCCCATGTCATAGGGAAAAGTACATATTTACAAAAGTAAATATTCTTTTGACATTTGACAAAACTGTGCACACAAACACGTGCATACACAGACAGATCACACCCCCAACTGCTGTCATTAAATTAATCCATTTTGGATTTCACAAATATGACCTGTGATTGCTGGTTGTCAGTGTGTGTGGGGGGGGTCAGTAGGCAGCTGATACATGAAATGATTGGGAGAGTGCAGCGTGTTCCCATTATCTTGTCCCTTGCATTGTAATTATCACTCCTGCTCTTTCTGCACCACTGCTCGCATCTCTCCTCGCTATTGTAATCGTGATTGACTGGTACGGCGGCCAAGCGCAGTCTGAAAAGGCATCAGACACACATCTCATAACCGCCCTGCCATTTGATCTTCTCCTCCTCCTTCGCACTGACTGCTCCTCCATCTCTCCTGCATTTTTTCAGGTTGAAGGGAAGTGGCAGCCAGACGATAAGAAAACATGCTTGTAGATGAGTACAGATTTGACATGCCAGAAGCGTGTTATTCAGTGTTTTCTTATTCGGTATGATTGAATATAATTACAGTTAATGTTCGACCCATGCATGAATTGATAATTCATGCTTTCAGTAGTCCTTAGGGCCGCTCTAAGGTATGTGACATGATGGATACACATAACTCTACTTGCAGCCATCCAATTCACTACAAGAACAAATTTAGAAACGCAAGTGTATGACAAACTTTTAGTAGTGGGGACACTGCTCAGTTTACCTGAATTTTTTTTTTTTTTTTGAATATTTTTTTTTTTTTTAGAAACACAAAACTTGGGACCAGCAGACGGCTCCACTCTTGAGCATACGTTGTTTCTGGTGTAGCTCCGGTCTTTCTTCATCCTCTAACTTTCTTCTCTGTTCTTGAATGTGCAGTAGCAACCGGAGCCTCTCCCATGATACCTGGCTAGCTAGCAGCTTTACTGTTACCCAACAGGCCGTCTGGCGGTGTAAATTTGTATATGTAAAATTATTAATGTTAGAAATTGTTTATTACACAACAATTTGTGACTTAAAGTTACTACCATGAGTGAGAAGGGTACGCAGGTAATAGGGCTCCCGTTCTCAATTCACTCGCAGATTACTTTGGACCTAGCGCAGTCTGCGGCAATGTACTGGTATTACGGTAGATGAAAAATTCATATCCTACGAGAAATATAAACCGGTATACCGCCTAGCACTAGTCTGATTGATACACTTTCGAGAGGGAAGTTCATCAGCAGTCACCTAGTGCCATTGATTGAGCTGCCCTGAGCCCTGCAATGTAATGGATTAGATGTATCCCTCTCTGGATAAGGCTTGTGCTCACATGTGTACACCCGTGCGTGCGTGTATGAATGTACCCACCCACACACGCATGCACACACTAACAGTAGTGATCTCTGCACATATCTGTGTGCATTTTATACAATTAAGCACCGATGCATCACATACCACATCTAATCAACATACACTGGAAACCTCTGTGAAAACTTGTGACATTCAGCAGACATTTAGACAGTTGGGATCAAAGGCAGCATTTGTCAGCAGCTACATGGCTAGGGAAAAAACAAGACAAGGAGATAGTACTTTGATAG
>NC_045751.1:1875874-1877282 GCF_008692095.1 Etheostoma spectabile
ATTTGTCAGGCATCTGTCTGCTTATTTTAGGAGAGAGATGAGTATCATCAAATCCATATTTTGAGGACGGAAAAACGGCTCAAAGTTGATGGAAGATGTCTTTTAAAGTGAGAGTTACAGCAGCTCAGCTGATGAGTGTTTCTTGAGTATTTCTTGTTTTTGTGTCAAAGCTTCCTCAAACAAATATTAAGCAAATCGTCATTAATACATTGTTTCAAGAGTCATTTAAGCATTTGAAGCCTTACTATGACATGGGTAAACAGATTGAAAGATGTAAAACACTCGATTAAAGTGGCATTCCACTTCTCTAAATTTTAGAGGCAATGCATCATGAATGTGTCCAACCAAAGTAGAGCGTAGTTGAAGAGAGAACTAATTAGTCTAATCTTTTTGCCAGAAGGTTTACCTATAATGGTTATAATCTACAGACTGTAAAATGATTCAGAAAACACTTAGTGGCAATCCATCTTCCCCATGCCTCAAGGAAATGGTGTGTTTGTGTGTATCCATTCATATGCCCAGATTTGCAAGGTCTGAATTTGCACACCCATTGTAACTACCATTTTTTTGTTGAAAACGGCAGAACTATACTTTCAAAACTCTTGATAAGAGATTTTGTTTATTAATGAGAAGTGTGTATGTGTTATGAAGTGTTGCATTTGAACAATAACTGAAATAAACATATTCATGCTTTTATTAATGAACTTATCATTTATATTTTTATAGTAAAATGACTGCCATGCTTGTATTACTAAAATGTCAAACAATTAATTTAACTTAACAATGCTCTTTAAATGGATAATCAATGTTTTAGAATACAGATGGTTGTGGTCAAAGTTGTAGTTACTGGTTCAGAACCTTGATGGACCTTGCTAATGAGTCTGTGTGGCTGAAGCATCTGTTTGGATATCTAATGGAGCTCGCCATGTGGAGAATGTCATCCACCGTCTGGCCTCTAGCCACAGTCAAGTTTCTACCGGCAGGGTTAACATTATAATTAGTCTACAATCAGGGCATCCTGAGTGGTTTAGTTTACTTTGTGCGGACCTTGACCTATCAATCGTACGGTTTAATTGTTCATGGAAGTTTTGTGTTATACTTTATACCTGCTAACGTGTCACCTTTTGGCAACAATCTCCATTTTTAGTGTCATCAGTCGATGCACCCGGCGCACTGCGGCACAGAGACCAATCGCAAGTGTCTTTGCTATTTTTAATTTTTTTCCCGCTCTGCATCCATGTCATTTAAATAGCAAATGCACCTGCACCCATCTTTGCGCCCATGGGCGTGTGGGGCTTACGGAGAGGTGTGTTCAGCTGAATTCTTGGCATATTGCTATCTTGCGGCAGCAGAAAATGATCGCGCCATTGACCAACAAAAACCTGGTCTAAAGTCAATAACGCAGCAT
>NC_045751.1:1877292-1908900 GCF_008692095.1 Etheostoma spectabile
TGACAGCGCATTAATAAAACATGCCTAGGGTTATGCACAGTGTGCACACACTATACTTGTTCCACACACACATGGGATAGCACAGCAGCACACACACATGCAAAAGATTAAAAATAAAAATATTACGGTGCAAATCCGCCATCATAATAGCAAGGCACCAAGGACAAACGTGCCTGGCTTTTAAAGGGAATGAGAGATAACACTGTTTTTTTGCATGTTACGCCCAAAACACACGTATTAATAATGACACTAAGTATAACCCTTTTGAACCCTGCACCTGTGGCTGTATACTGCTCTCCATCAGAGATGGAAAACCAAAGTACAACAGAAATACATGTAGCACAAGCGCGCCACTTCTACCGCAGCATGCACACAGCTGAGTGTGTCATTATAATTACCTGACCCTTACACTGACTGCTGAAGCCACGCTGCTCATCTCGAAAAAGTGATGGATGGGTTCTTCAGAGCTCTGTGTTTGAGCTTGAACCATAGACTGTAACTGTCACATCACAGGAACTAATAAACATAACGTAGCAATATTAATGCATATTTAAACTTTAAACTACCTACATTTAAAATATTTGGCTGAAGCCCCGGAAAAATGACCTGGTGACACCGATGGAGTTACCTGAACAGAGGGAGACACCTTTTGATTACAGCCACGACACTGCGTACCTCCCCGTCACTTTTACGGTCCCGTCGGTGCAGACTCTAAAGCAGCGGTCCCACACCAGCCCATTCCCGGATGGATGGATGGATGGATGTTTTTTATTTTTGGGGGGGAGGTCACGCAAACCAGTAAGCATTGCTCCGCTGCCCAGTGCTGGTCCGCAGTCCATAGTTTAAGAGAGACTGTATTACGGTCTTTATGTAATATTTCCCGGTATACGATATTGTAAGTTTATTTTGTAATGTGTAGGTATATAGAGATCTTTTAAATGACATGTTATTGTTTTATAATATGACATAATGTGCAAAAATAGTTATTCCAATCGTTCAAACATATGTTTCTTACAAGGAACATTCAAATGTCTTTTTTTTTTTCTTTTCAGTTTTGACAGCTCTTATGAGAATTGGATTGATGAGATGAAAAATGAGCAGAGCCTTCTGTGTTGTTCTCACTGTTCTTTCTTTGCTTTCCTCCCTACCATATTCAAACAGAACAGCCAATCAGATGGATTTGCTGTTCAGCCAGTGGGTGATGCTGATTCGGCCAAAAAAAAGCTGACAAAGGCAGATGCGTGGCGACAGTGTAGTCCACACACAGCACAAAACTAGGGTGACAGTCGCACAACTTGGACCAACAGCTGACAGTCACCTTGGTGTCTCGGGGCCTTTAGCTAAACTATGCTCCAAAAATCTTAATTTGTTTATTAAAATCACAATATTTATGGTACCTTATTGAAATAGAATTTAAGAAATAACTAATTCCAAAGTTTCTGTAGGAGTAGTTAAAGTTAGATTATATAAGATGTTATGAGTGCACAAAGGTGTCTGAAAAGTCAAAGCTGCAGGGTGGACTTCTGTGCTTAACTTATGTTGTCATGCCATTCTCAATTCTAAAGTGTATTATGCATCATACAATCTTCCCTAATTTCAAAGTGTATTATGTTAAACTGTTTGGGTTGAAATAATTTTTGTCAAAAATTTGCACGTCCATTACTTGCTTGGAATGAGACCGTGAAACTTGCAATTACTACAGTTTGAGACTTTCCTGCTACCACATACAGACTTCAAACTGTTCCAGTCAAGGGCTCTTTGGGTGCCTTTTCACTCTGATAATCAGAAAACCTATGAGCAAATATAGGGAACTCGTCATAAAAGATAATGAAGCACCCACATACCCGCTGTCGCCAGGTAATGAGTGTACTTAGCTCTAAGGGAACGGACCTCTCCAAAGGATTTTCAGTGTGTGCCCACTTCCCTAAGTGCTTAATCATGGTGCTTGATTATGAGCAGCCATTAGGAGCCTGTGAGTCAGCCCCACTCACACACTGCAAGGAATTATGGTGTGCTTGATTGAATGCAACATTCTTTGCCCCTGGTCTAAGAGAGCTGGCCAAAAGATGGCAAAAAAGCCACTGTGAATTGGTGCATCACTTCAAGCAAGCAGACAGGCCTTGTTTGGACTGTGCTTTTTCTAAGCACCTCATGAAACTGGCTTGCAACTCACAATCTTGACTCGATAGCATTTAGAATCTGCTCGCTGCAGATTCTCCACAAGTGGGAACTGTTCAATAGGGCTGTCCCTAATATCACTTTTGGGGCTTTGAAGCTTTGGTGGGAAATAATAGAATACATTCAAAGTTTCACCGGGTAGGGGGGGTAGATGGGAGACTGAAGACGAGGGCAGTCTACGGACTTTTGTCGGCAGGTGAGCGAGTATGTAGTTTAGTTAACTAATTTAAATTTAGTTGAATGCGATATGTCTGTCAGCCTGGCAGGCAGGTTAGCCAGCTGCTGTGCACTCCGCTGCTGATGACAGCTGGCAGAGCTGTTTACTGTAAACAGTCAGATAATCACATCCAATAAATTATATAAAAATTACATAATTTAAAAGGCCTGGCAATCATACTTTATCGAGGCTAAGCTGTTACCTACAGCTTTCAGGTGATTTGCCAAACCCGTAGATGTACCAGCTACCTTCAGTTTATCTGGCACTTAACTTTTGGTTGTCATCTATACAAATTTTTAAAATGTATTCCAGAGCTTGACTTATTCGACATCCAAGTTGCTAGTCCTCACGCAATCAAACGGTCAGTTTTGGTGCCGGTAACATTAGATGATAGCTCAGGCCAGGTGCTAGGATGAAGTGAGGCAGGCCATGACATGTTGCATGTTGATCGTGCTTGTACTGGTAAGTTAAATAGTTTGCTGATTTTCTGTCTGCTGTACATGCAAATGAATGGTGGCAGTACCTGGAAAATCTGCAACTTCTTTAGCGTTTAGCTTAGCACAGCGCCATTGCAACCATATGCAACACCGGCTTTGCCACGTCATCCTTCTCAGCTCAACCCTCAACAAAAATGGTCACATCCGGTTGTAAAAAAACAAGATGGCGATGCCTGAATTGCCAAACTCAAGACTTCAAAACTGCAGTCCACTAACCAATGGGTGACGGGCACATCCTCTATTTTTACGGTGGTTCTGACTCTCTTTCCCCAAATTTAATCTGTATAAATCTGTATACCTTACTAGATGGAGCTCATTGGCCCACCATTATTGTATGAATTTAACTGCAAGCACAAACGCTATATTTTATAATTACATTGACAAAGAAGTTAATATGGCTTATGTAACGGCTGATCCCCATCCCCTTAAGGTCATTATTGGAGCCAATACTGATCCGATTGGTGCATCCCTAATCAGATTGTACCTTTCAGCCTGTGGTACAAACCAATGAACAAGGACCACCACACAAATTAGCCAAAATGTAACTGATTTTAGTAACTCATAAGGGTATAGTTCAAATATAATAACACCAAAGACAATCCACATTGCTTATTTCCTCTCACTGCTTCGTCTCCTTTTGGCTTCTCCATCCTCCCAGTCTCTTCACTTTGTTTTGCTTTTTCTTTGGATAAATAAAGTCTGTTTGGGACCTTTGGATCCATCTCCAGAGCCTTAAATATCTGTGCCAAGGAAAGGTAATACTCTCCCTTTGCTTTTTTGAAAACCTATTATCACTCCTGTTTCCTCATCCCATCTTGTGATCTCTCTGTCCCTTTCTCCTTTGTCTCTCTCTCCCGTTACTGTGTCACTGGGCACACCTGCTTCATCCAGCTGTCAATTACAGCACAGAATTACCGACTGGCACACAATTAGGGTCCGCCTCACGCACTGGCCCACACTGGTAATGAGTTTCCCCAGTCATTGATCAAAGTCACAATCACACTCTAGTCCAGAGTTTCCCAATTAATTTTAGCGTCTATGTTGAGCCGCCTGAGTCTCTCTACTCATTTATCTCTCAGATCTCTCTCTCTCTCGCTCTCTATCTCTCCTCTCGCTCTCTCTCTTCTCTCTCCCTTCTCTTCTCTCTCTCTCTCCTCTCTCTCTCTTCTCCTCTCTCTCTCTCTCCTCTCTCTCTCTCTCCTCTCTCTCTCTCTCTCTCTCTCTCTCTCTCTCTCCACACACACACACTAAGGCAGCAGAATGTTCCACCCAAGAAACACAGAGAGAGAACCCAATTTCAGTGTTAGGCTATGACTGGTTTTAAAGTGGACTTTTATCTGTAGAGGTAATTCAGATTTGCTTGTGAGAAGTTGTTTCCCACAATTTGGAGGTTAGAAAAGAGGGCAGCTTGCATGCTCATCCAAGGAGCCAATGAGGTAACTGCTAGGAGATGTAAAACTGATCCAATTCTTCCACATTTTTAAAAATGGATTGTCAACACAATAGTATTTTAAAAGCACATAAAAGGCAGCTGCAGAGGACATATTTGCCATTTTACTGGAGTAAATGTCTATACATTTTTTTTTTTTTTTTTTTCTCCTTATCCATCAGACTCATAAAACTTCTTAAGCTGTTGCTGCAGATCATTTAATAGAACTCCCATCTGAAAAGGGGCTGCATGTACATCTACTTCTCATTAAGCAAGTGTCAAGTCTTGAGTAGTGGGCTTCCTGGCAAATAATAGAGGAATGACATTGCTTGTTTGTTTCCCCTTAGATGTGAAATGCATTGAAGCACAAGTAAAATAGGTGGTGGGAGGGGTGGAGTGAAGACGAGTAAAAGAACAAGCCGAGCATGGCAGCACACAGTGTTCAAAGCCGCTAGGCACAGGTTTCTGAAACTGACAACCTGCTGTAGATGGGACCCCCCCCGGTCACACTTTTGCTGTCTCAATAAAATTGCCTCAGTGATACTGTGACCGTCTGTAGTCTTATTCTTCTTTGCTGTATTCACTTGAGCGGTTATATTGTGCTCTGTTCTTCTGTTTTCAGTTCAAGTTATTCTAATTAATCTAGCATATATTTGTCAGAAATAAAGAAAACGTCAAATGTTTGAGTTTGAAACGAGGACTCAATCCAGCTAAGATAGCAATCTTGTGGTGAAGACAAGATAATGAATTAATTTTGGTTCATGGCTCAGTAGTTACGAGAACTAGTTTGAGTAATGAGAAGAGGAATCTGTGATAATGGGAATCTAAATGGTGTGTGTGTGTGTGTGTGTGTGTGTGTGTGTGTGTGTGGAACGATGGGGACTTGCAAGAGAGGCAGCAGTAGCTCAGTCCGTAGGGACTTGGCTCGGGAACTGCCGGTTCAAGTCCCCGTACGGACCAAGTACAGCGTGTGGACTGGTAGCTAGTTCACGTCCTAGGCTCCTCCTTGGGAGCCTGGTGCCCTTAACAAGGCACCAAACCCCCAACTGCTCGGGTGTGCTTCATTGGCATCTCTTAATTTTTGCTTGTATAGGTTCCGTTTGTACATATGTGTATTTCCTATGCGTAATTTGTCATTTACCAACATAGTGAAAAAATGTCCCTCCTGAGGATCAGTAAAGTCAACACTGACCCAGTCTAGGCTACCCATCGCTAGTCTAGGCAGGCAAAGCAAAAGCTGCACAAAATGTGTTTAAATTGCCTGTCATTGGTATAGAGTCTAAAAAATAAAAATGAACACTTAAGTACAAGGAAAATGTGTCATGTGTGAAAAGCATGTAATAAAGCAAGAGATCTTATTGTACAAACATTTGTTTGTTTTAACCATAACATGAAGGATTTAACTCGGTCTGTCAAGTGCACGCAAACATTTTGTAAAGATATACATTATAATGTCAAAGCCCTTCTTTAGGTTGCCTCACTACAAAGACACTATTGATATCCCTTGAACCATTTTATCTGGGTGTAATCCTCAATCATTATAATTATGCTTGTTTATGTGATTACTGTTTCTCTTGCTCGTCGTCACTGTAAATGAGTGCAACCTCAATGTCTCACGACTTGAAATAAAGGTAATTGATTATTATAGGGTTTAAATTGATAAAAGAAACTGCAGTAGGTGACGGGAGCCCTAACCCTTGCATGCAGACACACCTGAATGCAGAAATGTATTTAACACTAAACCATAACAATAGTTTTACAGATAATTACCTGCAAAAACATAACCCTACTATGGCTTTTTTTCTGTCGATTATTTTGAATCATATGTAGTGAACACGCCATTATGTATTTTTAAAGTTGGACATGAGAGAAAGATGTGAAGAAGTCTGAAGAGTTCCTCCAAAAATAGTTATCATTAAATGATTTCTATTTGAAAAACTCAACTAAGTTTTTCAAATAGAAATGAAGTGCACAAGTGTAATACAAGTGTCTTATCGAGCAGACAAAAACCTGTAGCTACAGATTTCAAATTAAAAAAAACGAAAAACCCGAGCACAAAATGTCAGTTTTAGCACAATTTTAAGTGATTACATGACCTAGCCCCCCCCTCCTCACACACTCACACATGCTCACCACATGTTTGCTGTTTTGATTTTGTTGTAGTTTGTAACAAGTGAATGTTTATTGATTGAAGAACTATTGATTGACAATTGATAATCTGTAAGTTACATAAATTCTATTATAAATAGTAGTTATTTGTGATTATTTCTATTTGTTGTTATACCTGCTGGTTGAACAAGTCAGTCACCCTTCCTTCGTTCCTTTCAAAGATACCAGATAAATTAATCAAATTAATCAGGATCTGTATTTTAAAGGTAACACCACCTATGAGACTGTTTCACAGTTCAGTGATTGGTCCGTGATTCCAGGTGAGGTGAGAAGTGATGAACAAAAGACTAAGCCAGTGCCTCAACTTTACAGCTAATCCGCCAAAATACTAAACAAATAAGTAACTTCTGTCTTGCTAACATGCATGAGCTACTAGCTTATGTAATAAGTTAGCTAAGGTTTATCTGAGGCATCATGGCCCCTACATATTAATGTTCTGTACTTTCTGTTCTGATTATTATAAAATATTTATTCTAAATATACTAAAAAAAGCACATTGTAGCAGAGTTTCCTTTGCTGTTTGTGATTAACCTGATGAATACTTAAAAATAATGACTAAAAAAACCTGTATGAACTGACTATTTTGTTGGGTATTATAGTTTATTAAATCTATTAAACAATTGCGTTAGGGAAATAAATTGGCAAGCTATTCAGAGTTGTGTTAATATATTTAATGTTTTGTTAAAATTTAAAATAAATAATTATTCATTGACTTTTGGGCCTCCTTTTTTTGCTTGAACCCCTGCTGCCCAAAATGTGTCTGCATGCGCTGGTGACACAATGAGTTATGGTTTATTAAATAAATTGGTTTCATGGCACTTGTCTAACCTTAACGACAATGGTTGGGCATACATGTACACATGTATGTACATAAACATACATTACAAACACACACATTAAGCACCTCAGTTGAGGTGTAGACTCAGAGTAGACATTTCCTTAATGGAAATGCTCATTGCAGAAAATATAACTGTAAAACCAGGCTGCGCTCTGTTAAACAATTTTACAGTGTCAGCACAAATGCAGCAGTCTCTCTTCACTCTGCAATGACATTTATGGCCAATGATGACTGATTGCATTTCTCCCCCTCAAAGTACTCTAAGCCTTTTGAAAGTAACCCAGCTGCACAATTAATTTCCTCATAGTCATCATTTCAAGTGCAGTGACTTGCTGGCAAAATAAAAAACTCAGATGAAGAGAGCGTAATTTTAGTAGTTCTTATCAGTGCTTGCAAAATGTCCCTAAATTATAATTCAAACATTTAAAAATGTGTTTTCTATAGATGTGGAAATGTGAGCTTGTGTAGGCTTTCATTTCTCTGTACGTCTCTACATGCGTGACGTTTACATCTGACTACTTTTCTCATTATTGAATTGATCAATGTCATCTCAAATGGATGGTCCAGTTATGTCGTGACTTTTGTAGCACCAACAACAGTGTAATTGCCTCCGAGCATTCTAAAGAATATCAATGTACATGTATCAATGTGCATGCATTTAGTGGACCAACTGAGGTAGACACAGTGGCTCAAAAGTGTGAATGTCTTTTCCATTTCTTCTGTTGCCATTCCTGTTAAAGGCAAGGAATGCTCATGCAGAGATGGACAAAAGTATGATGAAAAGACACTGATTAACCTGTCATGTTCCAGACAGGTATCCATTAGGCTATTTAATCAAAGTCTATATGGCATGAAATTGACATTTTCAAACCACCATAATGCCTCGGAAGCATTGAACTGAACTGATACTGCCCTATACGCCTGTCCACTTGTAGCTGTACTAACTTGTACTTTCATTTGGCGTCCTCACGCATCAAAGCTTCTGAAAGATCTTTTGTTCTCCATTTTGCATAAAACAAAAAATAAACTTTTTTTCTCGTCTTAAGCATGTTGAAAGGAGACACGCATCATAGGATCAACACACAGGGAGGGACCATGTAGTGTCAACCTTCAACTGGTGTCCTGATTATGAGATGTTAGCAAGACTGGGGCGGTGCTCTTCATTTTATTTTTTCTCAGTATTTCCCATACATTGATTTATTTGTGGTAGCGCCCCACAATATTAACATTGACCACCAAATATTGATATTTAAATGTTTTTAATGGGAAAAATAGGTACACTCTTATTTCATTATATAACTGCACCCAGCGCAATGCTTTGCTCAGCCCCTCGTTTCTCTTTGTGAAGCACATTGAGAGTTGGACCTGTCAGTGACTAGCCCTGCCTCCTTTCCGGGCACGACTGCTTGAACGCAGTAGCAAAAATGAAAAAAAGGAACACTGAAAAAAGAGACATGAAAATACAATGGCTTTAATGTGTTTATCAACTTAATATTACATTCAATCGCACCTTGGACACCCATGGTGCATTCAGGTGCACTTTAACAACTCTAGCTGTTGTTGTAAAATGTTCTTCTCCCAACTAGTAGTGTAACAGCAATTGAGTGGTGAAACGAGTTATTTTAAATCAATATTTAAATTTGTCTTTAGCAATAAATAAGCCATTCTTTATTTGTTTTTGTTTTTTTTCTCTTTCAAATAGAGTTCATACATTCAGTAATGTTCACAATTTCTTTCTTTGCTTTCACTACCACTTATTCTTCTCCTCTCTCACTCCTCTCTTCTGCTGTTGCTGTGTTCTTAAGTCACAGGGAGAGATAGAGAGAACATGGTTGTTTTGATGTAGGATTTGATAGATTTGTTTGCTGCTGCATTCATTTGCTCTGTATCAGGGAGCTGACGGGCCGTAAAATGAAAATTTGCCTTAGATTTTCAGCATGACTGTTTAGGGGCAAATGTGAAAGAACTGCCCATGCATTCCAAATACATATTTTGTGTGTGTGTGTGTTGCATGGCAATTAATAGTAAGGATTGTAAGGTTCTGACTGACTGGGAACTTTTTTTCACAAATCCCTTAAACAGGACTGTTATTGTTCAAGAGGTTGTGATACTGTGATGAGAAGTCTCCAATTTCACTTATTTTGTTGCTCTTGTAAAGGCACCTAATAATTAAAAAGTGACAGTTATGGATAGAGTCCTGCTTTTCAGGTAAATAGATTAAATTAAAATGCATGTGAATTGTGCGGCCCACAAGCTAATTAAAATGAATGTGATGCAAACAGCAGGAAGCAATTTATTGTTAGAGAACAAGTTGAAGGAGAGAAAGTCAAATGGCAGGCATGCATTTTGTAAGGATAAACAAGATGTCTTGTTGCCTAAGTGAAATTATGTTGAATATGTCTATGGTGGTGATGCTGGTGCACACTATGGAACTTCCCAGTAGCTTGGCCAAAAAAGTGAAACTTGGACATACATTTCATTTTGTGGTAACTTTACAATGCACAAAAGACAAAACACTTGCTTGTTTATCATGGACAGTGGTAATAGTCTTGATCACTAAGGTGATTCCACATTGTTGATGTGCAGTTGATGCACGAGTTAAAACCAAAGCAGTGCTGGTCGCGCCACAAGGAAAGTGCTTGTGGAGAGTTTGACACCCCATTGCTCTTTCCCCTCATGTGCCCAGCCGGTGTCACAGAGCCCGTTGGATGATGGAGCACTCTCATTCCGAGTTGAGAGAGTGCTGAAGGTGAGAGTCGGCCAGAGACCTAGTTCTTTAATCCTGGCCGGCTCCTGCCACCTTGTTCAGCAAGATAAATTGACTTTTGACACAGTCCGATCACACACTGGCTCAGCTTTGATATACAAACACTTATTTGTTTGCACTTTCCCATCTCCTGAAACCAGCATGTGGCCATTGGTGAGAGTCTCAACCAATAAAGATATCCGCCATTAAATGGGGTATTGTAAATCTTAGGTAAACAATGAACTTCCTAGTACAGACATGACAGGGATGTTCCACAACACATTTTCAAATGCACTAAATTGCCACTTAAACTATGCATATTTTACATTGTATATGTCCCTCTCGGTAACACTTTATAACCATCATTTTACTGTTAAAAACAAAATTGTAGTTAATAAAATATTAGTAGTGCTGTAAATGAACAGTTTGATACACACATTATATCCCTCATACTAGGGCTGCACGATTATGGCCAAAATGATAATCACGATTATTTGTTGATTTTCCCCCCCCCCCCCCCAAAACAAATTGTATTGTCACATAGGCTATTATAACTGGAGAGGAGGTGTGATGGACGCTACACAGAGAGACGGTGAATCATCATGAACGGGTCCAGCACGGGTCGAAGGGTGGATACACACGGCGTGGTATGAAACGTCTGTTAGTCACTGCGCTGCATTTTTGAACTGATATTCTCCCAATGGGTCACATCTCTGGTCCAGGTCCAGCAGCTCGCTCCCACGCTGTTACTCTACCAACTGAAGTTAGTTGCATTCAGTAACTTCTTTGGTTCTTGCCGTGGCGGACGCGATACCAGAGTTACCAGCGGAAACACTGGTACAAATACAGGTTTGCCCCTCGTACTTAACAGTATAAAGCTATGTTAATGAAAAATTAAAACTGTAGTCAAATGTCAGAAGTGTGGACCGGCGCTGTGTGGCGGTGCTGCGTGGAGAGTAGACGAGAGAGTAGAGGAGAGATCCCACACGGGCACGGCTTTACAGACGAAATGGGTCACGTAACGCAAAATTAAACCATATCCATATAAACAGCATTGCAGCGGATGGGAGGACATTAGCACCGGTGCGTCCTAGAGGAGCTAACAGCTAACAGACGCTAACAGCTAACAGACTCTAACTAGCACCAACTTGCACTGGTCACCGCTGTTGTCTGAAAAACAACAAACGGGACAAAATGTTGCGTTCACTGGTAAACTGGTAAACCTAAAGACAGACGTATAACCGACTGCTATCTGTTGAGTTTTCTCCCGTTACTCTGTCCTCTGTGACTGTCTACATCTAGAAACTAAGCTGCACGGTGCTGGAACAACTGACTGGCTCATGATCAGACAGTAGTAGCGGCAGATGGGCTATGCAAAAAACCCGGAGCGTTCTATGAAATGACGCTTTAAAAAAATTATCGCTTGATCACGCAAATTTGATCGTGGGAAGTCAAAATCGTGATTGCGATTAAAATTCGATTAATTGTGCAGCCCTACCTCATACTATATTAGGCATCGAGCAATGATTAAAAAAAATGTTTGCAAGCCTTTAAGAAACCATTTTTAAAACATCTGTAAACATTACATAGACGGACCACATATTCCTAACACTTTAAGGGTTACTAGTTGGTTTGTAACCGTCTATAAACAGTGTCTGGATTGTTATAAACATGATTATAAACATGACATGATTACATCTTCTTGGTTGTCTAAATATATCCAACATTTATTTTGATAAGCAGTACAAATTAATACATGCCAAAGTGTAGTGTTAAAATGGACATTGTTGTTGACTGTTGATGTCAATGACTGCAGGCTAACCTTAGTAGCTAGCTAGTATCTAGTTAGTAGCATGACATAATAGCATCACCTTCGTTTTCGAAATACATCCATTTTTGATACATCTATTTTAATAAGCATTACTAATTAATACATGCCAAACAGAAGTGTTAAAATGAACAATGTTGTTGCCTGTTGATGTCAATAGCGCTAGTTTGTGTTGTCGTAGCAAGTTCATGTCCATTTCTTACAAGTATTGCAAGTTCGTTCTCTTAATACATCCATGGTATAACTAGCTATGTAGCAAACTCATCAACTCGCAGTTTCATTATACAATGGTAACGGTAAACATTGTGTTTTCATTGTTCCTGATCGTTGACATGCGTATCAAAATAAATGATGAATGTATTTAGACAAGCAAGGAGATAATCATGTCGTGCTACTGGCTAGCTAGCGGACCAAATAGCAACGCCTTATTTAGGTGCCACTTAAATGCCTTGGCTTCTCTCTGATGCTCCGAAAACGATCGTTAGAGGGAACGGAAACATTGCTTCATGGGACGCTAGTCAACACTACGCTTAGCAGCAGGTAACGTTAGCCTGCCGTTGGCTAACAGCTGGAGTAAACACGGTTAAAATGCTGTAGCTGTCGTATGAAAAACACACTCATTCTCACCAGCCTCGTGGTGCATTCAACATTATTGTAAAATACCATTTCCTATTCAGTTGTTGTTTTGCCGTTTTGTGCTCCTTTTTTTTATTTTTTTAGATAAACTTTTTAACAATTAATTTTTTTACATTCAGGCATCGTTTTAAAAGTATTGTATCATGTTGATAAGCGCATTAAAATGAGAAGAAATAATGGGACAAAAAGAAATCAAGGGACATTTAGAATAGATAAAAATGTGTGATTAATCACAAGTTAACTGACAATCGCGATTAAATATTTTAAGCGTTTGACAGCACTAAAATTTATAAAAGAATTTGAAAGCATTCTTAAGTGTTTTTTCACATCTGCCTAAGACTTTTGCTCAGTACTGTAAAAACATATGTACTGTATGTAAATAATTTTAATAAAATTTACTGAAGGGCAAAAAATGTATCATTGCTTTACCAAGCACTTACTAACAAATAACTATGAAGAACAGGAATTGCAACTTTACAGTATCATCCAGATGTTTTATAGATGGTTTATAAATTTTTTATTTAACTATTAACAAGATATTATAGTAATCTGTTGCAACTTTATAATAACTATCCAGACACTGTTTATAGACGGTTTACAATCCAACTAGTAACTCTTAACTGGTCCGTCTATGTAATGTTAATAGATGTTTTAAAAAATGGTTTCTTAAAGGCTTACAAACATTTTAAATTATTACTCGATCCCTAATATAGTATGAGGGATAGAATGTGTGTAACAACAAACTTAATTAACTTAATTGTTAACAGTAAAAATGAGGCTTAACTAAAGATTAATTATCAATTTACAATCTAATGCTTATTATGAAGCATTACCTTACTCTCTTTCCAAGAGCCAACACAAGTGCTAAAAAATTGTTTTCAAAGCAATTATGTAGTCCATTGACTTAAAAACAATCTGTTCTTCGTGACAATGTGGAAACTTTCTTTCATGACAGTTGCAACTGCTGGTGTGCTTTGTTGAAGTCCAGGTGTGCTCCAGACAGGCAAACCATGGGGGGTGATTAGAAAGGATGTCAACACCTGGGTGTACAAGTGAGATGGGAGCTTGAGAACATCCTAAATGACATTTCCGGCAGGAAGGCTCAAAGTATATTTCATGCAGTATACGCTCGGAGGTATTTATAGAATGTGACTGGAAATCCAAAATCATATAGCCTATGTTAATACACCTTATAATTTCTGATGTAAAATAACCTTTTTGTGGCATTATGTTGGAGAAACTGGAACAATAGGGGACCACGCATATCTTTGGGTATTGGCCAATATGTAAAGGGTTCTGGACAAGTGTTAAAGGATAAATTGACAAAAAATAGTGGATGTCTCCTTAGATCATTATTTTAGTCATGATCTGTAATCTAAAAAGAGAGACGTATTAGAGGTATAGATTGCAGATACTTTTATATATACTACCAAGAAAATGGCAACAGTTAAATGAAAGTATGCAAAACCAACAAGCATACTCTTTAGACAAAGAGTTTACACTATTAGTGGGATGGGTTGTTGTAACAAAACTGTGGTATTATAATGGAGTACCACCAAAAATCATATATATTTCTGTCGATTACCCTGCTCTTCTGTACGTGTCCCATTCATGTCGGAATCTTTCCTTTTGTAATTTTTTTTATGAGGTCCTATGTCAGGGAGTGTTTTGTCAAAGCGCAACAGATGCACGCAGACCATGTTGCACAAGAGACATACAAAGGATGAGGGGGGTAAGAGGAAAAACGTGTTTTACATGAACTCATTAGCTACGCTAAAAATTACTAAAAGAAAGGAGTTGACATCATCTAGTGTCCTGTTTTGTTTTGGAATGTGCTCTGGTAAATAAATCTCTTAATGTGGCGTGGCAGCAAGTAAGTATATAAAATCAATTTTTACTCAAGCACCTTGTGATAGGTTGTAAGGTCCAATTTATAAAGAACAGCTCTCACGCCTACATTCCCTTGGGCGCTGTAAGAGTCAACACCACCCGTAATCTTTCTCCCAGTGTCCATATGGTTGGGTTAAAACAATAGCTATTATGTATAACAATTAAGGGAATGTGTGCCATGAGTTTATTATTGAATTAAAAGTATGAAGTAGTGAATTAAATTAGATTTTTAACATGAGGCATTTGGTTTCTTACTTTTTCTCACAGGTTATTCATGTTTTAATTTTCCTTTTGTCCATTGTATGTAGTTGTCATTTCTGCTTACTTTTATCTTTGATATTACCGACCTGCTTGTATTAACAAAGGTTTCATAAACTACAACTAAATTAAAGCTATGGGAACTTGATGCAAAATTTTATAATGCATACAAGGTATACATTGTCCAGCATTTACTGTGCTCCATAGTTGAAGTTTAAATCACTAAAGCATAAAAATACGCTTCATGATGCGGTTTCCTTGCATATAGTGTGAGTGAAATTCAAGCTGTTATGCAGCCAGTGTAGACGGCGTATTGATTAAAATAGAAGCATATCTGTTCTGTCAGACTTGTATAAGACGGACAACTGAAACATGCAATGGTGTATGACTATGTACTTTGAACGGAAAACAAAAAAATAAATATCTACCGAAAAAAACCTAAAACACCTAAATTCTGGGCCACAAGCTAATGTTAAGTTAAAATATAGCAACTGTTTTAACAGCCACTGGTTAACGCTGTTCAAAACCAGGAGAGATGCATCTATTTTTCCAACCATCCTTTGTTCTTCTTTCTTTTGTAGCATACATTGATTTTGAATGCATCATGTGAGCGGGTGTATAGGAGATGGAGTGAGTGAGGTGATGCAGATTTCAGTCACATAGCTCCTGTCCTGTAGCTGTCGGCCAATTCCCTCTTCTTCTGTCAGCTCATCCCCTTTTCCTTATCCTTTCTCTAACCGCTCCTTGTTTGCACAGTTTCCCTCCTGTGTGGACTACACAGGGTGTTGTTGTAAGGCATGAATGTATTTTATATTTGGCTAACTTACCACATGCACAGTAGAAAAATTTGGTATTTAAACGTGTTTAAGTTTTTCTGTCACAAAATACCCCTGTCATACTGTATGTACAAGTATGTATTGTCTCCGCACGACAGGAACAAGTGGAGAATTATGTATCCACTATATCAAAACGTAAGAGAAACGGACATTGCAACCAAGCAGACATTGCAATCCTTCTAAAGCGCACGTAGTCCATATTATTGAAAAGGCTTTCCACATAGTAGTACCAACGCAATGTATAAAGCAACCTCTGAGGCTTCTACTTTATGCAATTCCTGTTACTCAAGGCCCCTTTGTCTCATTATTGATTTTAATTAGTTTAAAGTTTGCTGGTATTTTGTAAAGACTTTGTTTAATCCGAGCTATGAAAAGCCCTCCTCCCCCTGTGCCATCAGAAAGAATGAGAAATGATATTGTTCCCCTTACCGCAAGTCAGCTTCCCATTTGATTGCTTATCTCTTTTATTAGCTTTATTACTGGCATGTCTTCTTGGCTTTCATTATCCATTTTTATGCTGCAATATTCTCTTGGAATTGTTATCGTAGGCGAGTTCATCTTGTCGCGTTGTTTATGCGTGATTGATTTGTGGCTTGCTGATCTCGTCCGCCGCCCCTTGCTCAGTGCCGACTTGGTGGGTCGACAAGGTTGCTCATTCACAGATGATAGACATCATTATTAGGAGAAGAGAATGCTTTGAAACCTTAAGTGCATGCATTTATCTGGAGCACGACATCTTACAGGCCAACACCTGACATGACCAAACCTATCCATCACAGGTCGACAGACGACCCAAGTTTAGCCCGTTTGCCCCGTCAGCCTGAAGGACAGAGCAGGGCGGAAGATGACAGCAAGATACTAAGAAAAGCAGGTTATTTTCCATGACGGGACTCTGCTGGGTGTAGGTCATGCCCCCTTTGTGTGGACCAATAGCATTACCATTTTTCAGCATTTTCTGTTAGAGGTCAAAGTTTGCTGGATTCTCAGTAGGCCAGGTTTTTTTTTTTTTTTTTTTTTTTTTTTTTTTTTTAAAACGTCTTTTGAATCTGAAAACATTAATGAGGTAGTTTTTCTTGAATGTAATGTATCGAGCAAAAGTAGATGACTTTGAAAATACTCATTATGGATTTTATTAAAAAACAGAGCCAGCCATGTTTACCCAGCGGCCCTAGTTTGAGACTTTATGGATGTATGCTTGTGTAATGACGTTTTTTTCCTAGTGGTGATGGCATATGTCATTAATGCTTGCAAAGAGGATGCCTTAGAGTACTCGCATTAAACCAATCGTGTGGATACTACTTGTAAGACCTATCATTCTCTGCTCCCGCTGTGTGTAATGGCACTTTGCATCAGTGCTCAATGACAAAGCGATTTTATTTATCTATAACTATTTAGTCTTTTCAAATGTGTGGCTTTCCTCTGCCAAGGCTATAGTTATCCCAATGATCCTTCTCCAGTTAGACTGAAGTGCACGCACAGACATTCTTACATGCTCGGCTTCTGTAGCTGCTGAGATGGCTTGCTTACCAAAGGCATAGCCTTTCAGGCTCTGTCTCATTCTGGAGCTCTGTAATCTTGTTGGTACTACAGAGGCTCTATAAATGTCATGCAAACCCCTAACAAGCTTGCAAGTGAAATACATTTTAGTTAGGTCAGGTGGCTTACAATTGGGAATAGCACGTTGTGAATGCAGTATTTAGATACCCTTCTTTCTCATTACTTAGTAGGTCTGATGGCTTTTACCATTTGTGACCAAAACGTGAATCAGTGTAAAGTAATACTTTCCCAAATGAGGGCTATTCTAGGCTATTTAAAATTTCAACATTTGACATGGCAGTTCCCTCATCTTTATTGGCCAGCTAAAGGATCTTTTCCCAGAGTTTTAATTATTCATACATATTAAAATTTAAACCCACTGGGTCTTGGTTATGCAGTTGTACCGCTTTGAAATAAAGGTCATTAACATTAGATGATATTAGCTTAACTGTTCAGATATACTTTATATCTTTGTCTTGTGGTGCTTAAAATCTACCCAGTGTTTTTTCACAGGATGAAAATCTATTTGTGGTTGGTTACTAAGTTTTTTACTTAATCTGGATATTTGAAAGTTATGCAAATCTGGAACGTACACGTCAGTAATTTTGCCTTTAAACAAACAAATTCACAATGTGATATAAAGACAAGGAGAATTATTTTTAATGGAATCCCTTTTAATGGCTAAACTACAACCCAGAGCCTCGTTGTATTTGTATTGTACGTTTTTTTTTTTTTTAGCTTAAGGAAAACTCACTGTACTTGAACCTGCCGCTATTGTTGTAATTCTGTTCTCCATCTCTAAGCTTGCGTAATATGCGGCAGCCACTGTTGAGAGAATTAACATGTGAAATGAAATAGGGCAGTGTGATTTCTTTTCTTTTTTTTCTTTTCTGTGGAACTTTTGGCAAATTGATTATTCATGCTTGGCTGCCATTTTACATTAGAGCCCTGATGCCCTGAAGATGATTACTTACATGTGCTCAACTGATCTATATTTGAAGTTTAATTAGCATTTCAGAACCATTAGCCTCTTTGACATCTAAAAAGAATGGGAGCTGGAGGGGCCATCTTGGCAGTAATAATTGGTCATTGTTGATTTGCTACTGTCCAAACATTTGGCATGACTATTTGTGTAAAGATTAGGGGATTGGTCAGCATAATAGCAGTACATAATTGCTATTTAACACCAGTCAAAGGCAAATATACACTCTGTAACAGTTCCAAAATAATTGACCAGATCTATATTTTGAAGAGAGACATCTTAGTGTTTTTTACTGTTCACTGTGAGCTGATTAGATGAACAGTGGCACAAAATAGGCTCTTCCTACAGTTTGGGTGAACATCAAACATCCATGACATAACCAAGACCTGTGAGAACTTTTAGCTGTCCTGTTCCTGTTTTGTGGAAATGGATTTGCACTGTGCATCACGAACTTTGGCCATTGGCTACATCACAGGTACGACAACAGTGTGGACATTTTAGGGATTACGTAAATAACGATCAGTACTCTAAATAAAAAAAAAAGTGCACGTCTCTCACTTAGGTTCAATATTCCAGTGTGGGTGGGGTTTGGTGCTGGGCTATGTTGTTCTATCATTTCAGTGAGAAATTATCAATATCATCACAGCCCTGGAGCAGATTCTCTTTATTAGATACAGTATGATGGTTCACAGGGTGCTCTGTGTGTGCATTTCAAAGATGACTCACAAATCTTTGTGGGTTTTGATTGGTGAAAACAATAATTGACTTTTCAGGGTGTGATCGATGAGAGCCCTCACTGCTGATGGTTCAAAATGGCTCTCCTTCAGTATTGATAAGCACTCATTGGGAAGAAAAAAGTCTACTTGTTGGATTGCAGGCAGCATCTGCAACTCTCAGGTAATGGAACTGTCATTCTTCCTCTTTCAGATAAAAATCACCTCCCCCTTTCCTCCTTCCTTCCTGCCATAATAAAAGGGTTATAAACTCAGCAAGGTGGTGACACTATTACTGAAATAACTTTACTGTTGCTCCTGTGGACTCAGACAACTGCTTGAACAACCCAAATTATTTAATTGCATGACAATACCAAAATCAACCTTCTCACCAGCGTAATCAACCGGTGTTTGTTTTTGTGGCACCTTTAGTCATCTGTTTTCAGTTGACTAAATCTGCCCCTAGCATGCATGTTAAATATAAATTTGAACAGGTCAGCATTTGCACTAATGCTTTTGTAGCTCTTGTTTTTTTTAAATTACTAACAATAAAGAAAGGTTGACATGGACTTTAGCTGGTTTGTATATGTACAATATACTGCAGTTGCCTGCAAGGTTAACTTAAGGAAGCTGACACTGTTTCCTGTAAAGAACATTGCTTCTTGCTACAATGATAGTTATGGAGTGGTAAGGGCTTTTCTATTGTCTTCATAGCAGCTCTAAATTGGATTTAAAGGGTGAGAGGTTTAGGTAACTAAACTGCTCTGATTTCCTTGGCCCAGTTGTTAACAAAGTCTAATCTGGATCACAAAGATCCAGATTTAAAAATCACATGTTTTTCTATCCAGCATCAGATAATCCATCCTAATTAAAAAAAAAAAAAATGTATAAAGCAAAATTGCATTGGATCACCCTGATTCAGATACACACTTTTTTACGATTATCAGTCAGGCTCACCAGTGCTCTAAATGGGACTACATATCACAATGTAGGCTACTAGCTATGTAAAGAACAGGTTGAATAGCCAGCATGTGGTCACTTGAAGAGACAGAAAACATCATGGGGGATGCAGTCGTTTTGCTTATGTCAAAATTACGTTATTAATATAACGTAATAAATTTAAAGTTTAACATTTTTGTTGAATATTGACAGCTATTTTGGAGATTATTTTAGCCCACTGCTAAAAGTGTACTTGGGGAAAAACACCACGTACTAAAGGTTTGATCACATCAAAACCAAAGATGGATTACATTATTTCTTTTGAACAACCAATTTTCAAGTTTTGATCCAATCTGATGAACAGCTGGGCCCATGTGTGGTACTGTATTTCTGTTTTTTCCTACATTTATTTTGAGAGCAGCTAAGATTTGTGGGATTTTCAACCAGTTTACTGATTGTTTGTCTGAAATATGTGAAAGAAAGAAAGAAAGAAAGAAAGAAAGAAAGAAAGAAACAGAGTAGGAGTTAAGAAGAGACGTCTCCAGAGATTCTATTAGGGGGATTAATGCCAGGTAAACAGTTGATAGAGCAGAAGACCTATAGAATGAAGAATTGAAAGTGAAGGACTATAGCAAACAATAGAGAAGAGCAAATGGTCAAGGACTCCACATGAAGCGAGCAGTGTCCCTGTGGACTGAAAGTGTGTGCTTTTGCTTTCACCCCAGTGACAGTATGACCAACAAGATGCGTTTGATAAAAGTCTGCAATTACAGTATTTGATATCTCAACATTTTGGGGCATCTTTGATATTACACAGTTTAATAACTTGGAAAGGCCATAAGCTGCAAGCCTCTAATTAGGTTTTCATGATTTGTTTGTTTTCCGTTTACAACAATCTACTAAGTAACCACCTTGTGATTGTCAGTGTATCATATTCAGGTGAGTGTTTGTTAGAGCAGTTTTCATAAATCAGGTTATCTGATTTGGCACCTGGCTTGATCAGTTGGTGCAACATGCTGCCGACATTTCTGATAAATAAACCTGGAAAAACTATCCCTCCCATCTGCCTCTACATATGTCATCTGATGTAACTCACTGGGATGGGAGCTTACGCCTTACTGAGTCAGAATCAGCACATGCTTGGCTGCCAGGTGGTTGTAATACATTCACTCAGAGGCTAATGTGGGAATCCTTTTATTAAAGAGTGCTAATTAATTTCAGGTTTTAGAGCTCAGATGCGCTTTTTAATAGAGGAACGGAAATAAATGGGGAAATAAAATGTACTTTGTGTACTTAGAAACTATTTCATTTTGTAAACTTTATTGCTTTTGCTCTCCATTACGTGTCTATACGTACAGATGTACATGTGCTTTCTGTATTTCAACGTAGCATCAATGATTACAATCTAGGATAGCCACTTATTGGTGGGGGGGAAATCAGACAATAGTAGGAATAGGTGAAATAGTGAATAACATTGCTTTTACCTATTTGTCTGGACTGGTGTTACCAGTGGATCGCATGTGATTAAGATCATCAGTCTTCTGGACCCACAGCCCACTGCTCCGAAGCCACACAACTAGCATACGATAATGTCTTCCATAGGTTCACCTGGAACTCCCAAAAAGAAGTTTTTCTCTGCCGTTGTTTTTTCACAATAGAACCGGGCTGGTTGAAGTTAACGGAAGAGGTTGGCTGTAACCAGCGCTAACGTTTCCTAATGTCAGCTATCCTAGCTAACGTTCTATGTGTGAACAACAACAGCAGAGAGAAACAGACTTGCTTGATGTTTGGGAGTTCCAGGGAAACTTGTGAAAGCCCTTGTTTTAGAGATACGATGAAGCCTTAGGCTCATTGTGGTCAAGCAGTCGTGCAGTAGAGGAGTTGGCCGTGTTGCTATTCACAGACATTTAATTTCAACATTTATAAGATAAAGAACAAAAAAATCATCAATAACTTTAGCTGCTACCACAAAAAGAATCAAATTATGTGGGAAATACTGACTTACTAACCAAATCAAGTAGTAATATCATGTGTATCTTGATAGTTCAACAGAACTTTATTTTAAGTTTGGAAAATTTTGGGTCACCACTGACATCCTTTGGTCTACCGGTAACCCTAACTCAAAAATAATCAGAAATATAAGACAATACACTTTGATTGCCATTTGAAATATGAGGAAATGTCTTTCCCATGCCAAAAAATAACCATTGCCTAGACTGGAATTTGTTACTTATTATACCTATTCTATTTCTGTCATGGTATGTATGTATGTATGTATGTATATATTATTCAGGATTACGTGAAAAATGTAAGAAGTATAGAACTGGGAAAATGCTCTCAAGTACTGAACAAGTGCACTCATTTCTACACTGTATAATAGTCATATAAAATCCTCTGCATGATTATAAACATATCTGGTAGGGTTTGGTGAGCTACATTACATTCTTCTGTAATGTCACTGCTCAATAGTAGCTTCAGAGGTTTCTTTTATAATGTATAAAAGAATTGTCAGTCTGTTCCTCAACATACAGTTGATAAATAAGTTATCACTTAATTATGGAACTGTATATGTGATGAATAATAGTTTTAAATCAGGATCTCAATAATATTCCATACATTTTGCCCTATCTGCACTTACTGACATTTGTAAAACTACAGTGTAAGCACGAACATTCCACATTGAGAGTCAAAAGTCGGAGCACATCTTAACCTTCAGGAACGGAAAGGGGTCGTATACGATCAAAACAGCACCTCTGATTTCTATTTAAATCATTTAATAACCATAAAAGAGAGAAACTTACCAAATTTTGCAGTCACGGAGGTCTCTTTGGGGTCTTTCTTAGCCTTTACAGGTGATTCTAACCAGCCTGGAACTTGTGCCTTTTTTCGGGATTGTTGAGCATTAAATCCAAACTGTTATATCCAAGATTTATCCACTTTATGTCCATGATTTATCACGTTTTCGCTCATTTCTGCTGCTAGCTCCGTGCTCCATTACTCCAGTAGATCTCCCATGGTGCATTGCGAGTTTTTTGACCGATGGGAAGGCACATATTATACCTTATATGGGCGAGAGCAAAGCGTATACAGTCGGAAAAGATAGCAATCCTCCACGTCAAACTAGTCTAATGTGATCAGAGATAGCATATAGCGGACAAGAGAGATAACTACCGTTTTACAGTGAATAGTGTCACTGTTTTGAGATTTGACATATATATTTGGGCCTTTTTTGAAGAAACATAGTTTGTACTGTATATGAGTTATGTTATGTTTATTTTTGCATGTAGAACTGTTTTAGACAACACAAACGCTTGTGTAGCATTGCTAGGGGTTTAATATCAATACATTTTACATTATTATTATTTTGATTATTGGCATAAGTAAATGTCATGAGGGCAAAAGCGTCTGGACCTTTTTTTTGAAAAAAAGTATGTATTTTGTCAACTGTAGAAGTTATGTTTATTTGTTCATAGTGTGACTCCCAAGACATATGAGAAGTGTTTTAGAGAGGAGATTGGATTGGCTTGTACTGTTCTGTGTGTGATATCAATACATAACTGTAAGATTCATGTTCCGTTTTATTTGTCTTTATTGCAGTACTTACTGCAGCACAGATATTCTACTACATACGACTAATAGTCTACTTTGTCCTGAAAAAAATGATGTTCATATCTTGACTGTAGACAACAGGTTTGATGTTCTACAAGCTTTTTTAGAAAATAAAACCGGACGGAATATGAACTGTAAAAATGAACTTAGGTCTCTGAGGGTTAGCCCCTCATGTAAACAACAGCATAAAGTGTTCTCAGTATTAATATTTCTGATTATTCAGTTTAGTTTACAGATCTCCTCCCAACTTCGATTCTATTTAATATCAGCTGACACGACTTTCCTTAAGAGGTAAATTCTGATATTCCTTTTTCATGTTCATCCATTGCTTTTCAATTATATCCCCATTTTCCACATCACCTCAGGGGATGGGGAGGACTCCATTATGTGTCCCCTCACACAAAGAAACCTCCATTTTCCTCCAGACTTTCAATAAGTCTTAAACTATGATGGCCTACACATCCTTATTTCTTTTCTGTATGGGAAACGGGGATGATAAAAGTGCAGAGGAAATCCGTTCCTTTTTCATTATTTATTTTCACAATATGTGCTCATCACCTATTATCTACAGTACTGGCAGTTATTATATACATTTTTGAATAAACAAGAGATAACTGAAATCCCCCATCTCTTTCCGCAACCTTGGCCCAGACCTGGAGCTTTAGATAATGAATGCAATTAAGGGCTTGCTGCATTAAACCTGCTGGTAAACAGTGGGTTTAGAGCTGCACAATGTTAGACTTATTGTCTGTCTTTAGGGCAGAAAAAGGGGAGATAGCACAATGTACACATAAAGGAAAATACATTTTGACAAAATAGAAATGGCTCCTATTAACAGCAGTTAAGGCAAGTTTTAGAAAAATAAAAAACAGATTTTTGCTGTAAAAGAGTAAGGACATTGGGAATTAATTTGAGTATAGGGCCCACCTGTAAAGAGTTTGAATTATTTCATAATAGTCAGGGATGCATAGTAGTTGTGTTGATAATGAGTGAGTTCATAAACACAACAGTAGTGACTTTGTCACTTCTGTTCATTATCTATTAATTTATCAGATGCCTGTGCAGATTTGTCATTTCATTTAAATATCACCACGTGTCTAGTTTCCATCAGCTTTGCTAAAACACTATGGTATAATTGATGCTTAGGTAAAATGCAGCTGTCTAAAACCACACAGCTTTATTGGTACTTGTCCGGATTAATTTCTAAAATGGTGCCTGCTGTTGCACAAGGAAGTTGTGACTCAAATTATTTCAATGTATTTGAATAATAAACTTGCACAAAGTTCAATAATAAACTAATCTTAAATGAGAATGGGCCTGAAATTAACACAGACAGTGTGCAACAACGGCAAGGTTTGTGAGTAGCTGTTTTACAGAAGCAGTACACAACAAATGTACTGCAGTGAGTTGTGTGTCAGCTCCTCTTTTGTGCAGTCAGTATATGATAATTGTCTATGAAAACAGAAATCTATTCATAAAAAGATATAAAAAATAAATACATATTCTAAGAGTCATTACTTAAAAAATGAATACCTCAACTGCACTTAAATGTTTAACAAGTTCAAGAATGATACTCGTGCATTTTCTGTACGTCACCTTTATGAGGCTAAGAGAAATTGTTTGGTTAAACGCCTGTGTGGCTAGTGGATTTTAAAATCCACCTGCTGTGAAAGCCCTCAAAGGTATCTATTCTGTCTCAAAAACTGTGCAGCCACTTAAGGTGCTCCACATATCTTTAGTTTATGACATGCCTTCTGCCCTCTTGACAGCAATGAGTTAACTTGTATGTGAACATTTTCAGAAGAAGACAAATAACACAACAGTTGAAGCCTTGGGCAAGACAGACCAAGCTCAACAATCATAGTATGAGAGTAGCAGGAAAGCACAGTTTGCGTTTTTGAGATGGCAGTGCGGCTTTAGAAAGGTGTGTGAAGTCCATATGGTTGACGTGTGACTCTAGTGGCACACAACGCTATTTTTATCTGCCGTGGATAGAAGTAGTCCTGTGGCAATTTTCACAATTGAGTTTACCAACAAGGTCTATTGAGAGTGAGTACTTGTGAATCACATAGTGTGACCTAGAATCCAGCAGTAATGCACTGCCATGCAGAACAAATATATATTTGTACTTGGTAGTCGTATCAATGTAGTGGCAATCATTTCTTGATGGGTTGTAGCCCCTCTTTGAACCCACATTCATTTTTGCCCTCAGGTCCACTACTACGCCAGATAATTTAGACCATAACACATCCCTTGAGGAGTGATATCTTAAGTAATTTGTGTTTTTTATTTTTTATTTAAGGAAACTTTTTTTGCATTGCAAAGTTTTCCAAAAATTGTTTTAATTTCAAGTGGGTTTCTTGCATCTTGAAATCTACCACCAAGGGATTATTTAAACTTCTTCTAATAGCAGCTTCAGTCTCATTTTGAAAAGGGCCTGTCGTGTCTCAATGTGCGTGCACACAAACACATGCACACTCTTATTAACAGCCATTTGAGTTAAAACGTAAGTTAAAAGAACTGCCCTGTAACCCACGACACATTAGGAATTGACAATTGGCCAGCACTATTGTGATATTAGATTATGACTCTACTCTGAAACCTCCCCCGAACAAGAATTATAGTGCAAGCTGGGAGCAGTCAGACCTTATTAAAATAAGAGGTTGTAGCTATGAATTCCATGTGTCAGAGAGGGGTGCTAAACGTTGTATTGACTAAGCTGTCTTAAATCACAGCAGAGCTACTGTTACTGACTACCTTCTGCAATCCATTTGGTAGACACTGGTGCATAAAAGAAAAGATGAAATTTTTATAGTAACTATGATAGTTATTCACAATAGTTGGACCCATAAACCACAGTCATCAGAAGTAGAAGCAACGTTTTTTTTATTTTTTTTTTCTTGGCACCTGTCCTAAAATGAATTTGGAATTGAAGATATGGAGCAGTAATATAAAAATTGTTTTGGTGTAGCAAGGTTTTACCTGCCCCATGGTACACAGTGCAAGACAACTTCCAATGGCTAACGTAGCCCGAGTAGAGGTGAGGAGCTGGCTGCAAAGGTCTGTGAAGCTGCATTCTTTCTAACACCCCTAGTTTTTTTTTTAAATTTTATTTCAAAACTTTGTCTTCAACCCCATCTGACGCTGACTCTAGTGGCATCACTTGAGGCAATTCATTCTCTGCAGCCACCTTTTATTTATATAATCAGTTGTACCCCCTAGACCTGTAACCAGACATTGAACTGTAAAATCAATGGAGTTCCCCTTTAATATTTTCTCAATGTCCATATAACCTTTAATTTATATGTACCTTTAATAATATACTTAGTAGTATACAGAATAAAAAAACTAAACTTAAGTAAAAGGACATCTGTGCTCAAAATCCATATTCAGACTTTTCTCTGTATAGATAACAATGCTGAAGATGATTATTATAGCTCGGAAATGTTGCATATAAATACAGTGCTCTCAAATATCTCTGAATTGTAAATGGTCTAAAAGGATCTGCATGCAGGTACGCATTTACCTATGTGCCGAAAGGCAGTCTGAGGAAGATCTGCAGGTGGGCTAAATAAAGGCCATATTATTAGCCACCAAAAAACAATCAAATTAAAGCAAATGACACCTTTTCAGAAAGCCGGCGAGGGGTCTGTCAGCCTGATGGAAGCTTCATTTCTCTGGACCATTTGGCAGCAAGTTGCACCCCTCTCTCCCTCGTTCTGCCTTAATGGCCACGCTGACAGTGACATGATATTCCACATAAAAGGAGCCAAAGGGAGCGAGACTGGGTGCAAAACTTCCATTAACGTGATCAGAAGTTGTGTTGCTTCAAGGCGTTGTCAGGATTGCCCATTACCCCCTTGTCTGTATTCCCCAGTTTAAATTGTGCTAATGCTGTTACTGTGATATGTGCTCAGCGCATGTTGCTGTGAGGTGTGCCTGTTTTTTTTCATATTAAAGTGTGATGTATCCAAACAATTGAGGCTATAGGCCCTGCACTAATGATTAGGAAACTCAAGTGGATGAGCATGTTTTTTACTCATGACGCCCTATATGGACTTCTTGATTAAATGGCTTTTGTTTTTTAATCAATTTTAATTCTAAGTACAAAAAACTTTAAGAAACCCCTCTGCCTCCCCAAAAAGTGTTTTTGCGTACAAACCTATATGTTGTTGCATTGCAGGAGGGCATAGTTCTATGCCTGTATATCGTGACACTTGTTTGCATAAAAAACGTGCAAGTTTATGTGTATCCAAGTGTACTAGATGCTCTCCAAACACCCCAGCTCCTCCCCTCGGCCTTGTTCCGTCGGCAGGCTAATTATAGCCGTCAATCATTGCTGTCTCCCCACAGTTTTTTACCCAGCAGCCCCTTTGTGCCCTTGCCCGCTGCCACCCACGCTGCTTAGAGCCAGATTAGCTACAGCACGGCTCACGAGTTGAGCTGCATATGAGAGACAGAGTGAGAAGAAGAGAGAGGATTCAAAGGCTGTTGATGGGCTCACTGCTTGCTTTGATGGAGATGATTGTCTAGCTCCAATTTGGAGAACTGATGATATTCTGTTGAGCTTGACTAAATTAATGTTTGGCCTTAACTATAAAGATACAGACCTAGAGGTATCTTTGGTAATGTAAAAAAAAAAGTCTTTCCATTCTGTCTTTGGCACAGTTTCCGATCTTATTTCCCTCTATCAGTTTTACTTACACACAGATCATTAACTTTTTCCTTTGTGCTGTGCTTTAAATGTTAGATCAAGTTAGCAAAAGACCTCAATAACATCAATCAACATTAAACACTTTGATTGCACAACCTAGGCAACAGAAGTACCTCATTATGGGCTTCTGCAGGGATGAGCCTGTACTTGCCTGCTGAAATGTCATCTCCTCCCTCTTACCCCCACTGTGCTTTTCTGGATATTTTTACATTTTCTATACCTAGGGGGCAGTGTTGTCTTTCCTTGTCCTAACTCACAACTACTGTTGCAGTGATATACACGGTTGTGGCTGAATTTCTTGTCCCTCTCACCACCTTTGTTGGCCATTTCTGTTAAAGTGAGTTTTCCCTCACCCTAACAGCATTTAAAATATGTGGGAAGAAGGGCTCCACTGAGGTGAAATGTGAAAAACGGGAGAAGAGCAATTGTAGGCAAAAAACATGAATATTGAAAATGTATACCAAATCTTAACTGCTGTCACATAGCACGGGAATGAAATAAACCATTAAAATGCTAAGAGAGTCCCGTTTTTAGGGGTACAGAAAATAGCCAGACATATGAAAAACAGAACTGATCTGAAAACTGCAGCTTACTATCTGCGCCATGCAGTGGCTCCACTGTGGATAACATTACATGATAAACACCTTTCACTATCAGAGCCGAGTGCAGTGCAGTAGTTGGAGCCCAAGAAAGTTGGATTTAAGTATGTAAAATTGTTGGACAGATTCTCTGTCAAACTCAAATGTGATCTGTAATTTTTGTGATCATTAAATACTCAAATCTAAATGCATTAAACACATACTCTTTTCCTGCCTGTCCCACAGTTTATAGATAGAAGGGCTCTAATGATCAAATGACACCAATCTGGTGGGGTAACATACAAAAGACCCTACGTTATTTGCTTGAAATTTACAATAAGCCATTTCCAAATATGGCTTTTACATGACCATGCATATCTCATTACTCCGTGAAAGAAGCCAGCTCCTAAGTGTGATTGGTTCTTCAACTTGGCCAACCAAGGAGACCATTTTACTACTCTCACTGGCTAGCTCACAGCAGGCTCAAGACCTTGTGTGAATGAATAGAGGCAAATGTAAGTGATGTGTTGCTTACCTGCTGGGCAAACAACTTCTACCATCAGCAATTCTACTTGGCTCTACTTGTACCCGCTGTGAAATTAACTATGCATTCAATTTCTATCAGACAAGAAAGTGATCCCTGCTGTCCACGTGCTTTGACTGCAGAAAACTTGCAAACTTTTCAATTGGAAAGGAATATTTGCCTTCCTGTTAGGTATAATATTCATTCTCAGGTAGATGAACACAATACATCAGTCCATGTGAGAGGGGGGGGAAAGCTGTGATTGTATGTATTATCAAATCCTTACCAGCCCTGGGTAACATCGACCTTTTTAATCCTAGCCTGCGTTGCCTGCAGCCATATGAATCACATCTCTTTTACTCTTTATGGCTCAGAGCCTTATTTCAGAGTATTGATGATGTCACCACACTGCAGATATTTTTACAGTGACTTTGCAGGTGTGCATGTACGCTTGTCTAAGATTGTGTCAGAAATCTGTCATCTGGACAGCACCACCAAAGTAAGGCTCTTCTCTCCCCCAAAAATGTATCTTGCAGGGCTGACGAGTAGTATGGGCTGATTTGTATGTTTTTAGTATCCAGATATGAGCCGAGAGAAACAGAAATTGTCATTTGTTTTAAATGTCATTACATAAGTTAAAACAGTAAAGCTGTCTATTTTTGTTCCTAAATCATTGATTATTCCAGCCAAAGAAAAAAAAAAAAGGGAAATTTAAAGTATAATTGGGATAACATATTATACTTTTTAACTTGTAACATTGTGTGAGATATGTCTTAGTGATGTTGAGATATTTGGGATAATTGGGAGTGATCGTATCCCTTTCAGAAGCTTAGTAATCCAGCCTTGAACTGAATGTGTGTCTTTCTGGAGTCACTTAAAAATCCATATATCCAAAATGATAAATGCAACACTGAATGGCCCAATCCCAGTCCGGACTCACAGACTTTGCTGCGCGTTCTTGCGAAATTCGTAAGGGCTTAGGGTTGTCCCAATGTCGAATTTCAAGAGGCTTGAGTATACACTTACTGAGCCCTTTCTGTGAGTCTGCATTGATGCAAACTTCACCAAAGGGAACTACCCATAGTTCAAAGCGTTTTGACGTTTACCGCGGAGGCCATAGGTAAATCCGGAAATTACACCAAAGGGAATTACCCATAGTTCAAGCGTTTTTTGCCATCCGGAAATTACAAAGGTAAACAAACGCACAACCACGGAACACAACAGACTGTTGTCCAGCTTGTAAAACAAGAGTTTGAATACATTTTGAATCAGGCAGCCGTCTACTGTGCCTTGGCCGTGTGGAGAGCAACAAACTTAAAATGAATATTCCCAAACCGGCATGTGTCAGCAACATCTTTATTAAACGTCGCCAAGGTAACGTGATCTTGTGAACTGTTGTCCCAATCCCATTTATACCTATCTGTGGACACACACACACACACACACACACACACACACACACACACACACACACACACACACACACACACACACACACACACACACACTCACTCACTCACTCACTCACTCACTCACTCACTCACTCACTCACTCACTCACTCACTCACTCACTCACTCACTCAGCACCTGGGATCAATTAAGTCTGTGAGCCTTTAGTCCTTAGTCCTCAGGGCTCACTTTGGGATTGGGCCAATGTCTTTGTGATTATAATTTTTTTTGTGTTCAAAACGTCTATTGTTGTTGGCCGTCCACTGTCAATCCCACAATACCACGTTAATAAGCGTTACAGTAAAATGTCAGTGAGATTGAAGGGTTTCAGTAAAGAGGGGAAGAATAAGATAAAATTGGAAAGGTGTTGAAGTTTACATGTACAGTTAGTATGAAAGTGAGTTGTGAATGAGCAATTAACATCTACACAATCTATTATAAACTAGTAAGAGGAGCAAGAGAGGTATTAGAAACAATGCAATACACAGAATCTTATTTTCCATTGTTGGCAGTATAAATTGAAAAGATTTTTTTTTACCTTAAGCGGGAAGCAGTATCTGGAATGGAAGAAGAGACTAAAACTATAATTTAATATATGAACAATGTGATTAACATAATATTTAAAAGAAAGCTCAGAGTCAAAGTATAGGCCCAGGTATTTGATGCAGTCAACTTTCTGCAATGTAATGCCATCCAGACAGGAAATATGCCATGAACGTGTTTTGCACTTGAATTTGATGTTGTGCCAAAAAATATCAAAGTCAGCGCTTATCCAGGGAAGGTACCTACCTTTTACTTTAATAGCTTTCAGAGGAGCATGTTTGTCAATAACTGTATTCAGTTCAGAATGCAAAAAAAATCCCACATGTTGGACATAAGTTGGCCTCATTCCAGGTGAGGGTTGGCCTCCATCAGGGCTGCGCTTTGTCACCAAACCTGTTTGTAATATTTATGGACAGGATATTGAGACTTAGTCGGGGTGGGGAGGGGTTGCAGTTTGGTGGGCTGGGGACCTCATCGCTGCTTTTTGCAGATGATGTGGT